>NW_006245296.1:0-497 GCF_000226075.1 Solanum tuberosum
CAAGTAATTCTCATCTCAAGAATGCTTCAATCTTTTCATCTTTTTTTTATTATATAGTTTTCCTTCATAATAGCCACCCTGAACTTACGTATTTTACAAGCGTTAAGGTGCACGATGTCCTTGGAAGGACCAGGGCCATCATCAAGTTAACTTTTTTTTTTTCATGTTACATTCCTTCAAAGAGGGCTTTTAAACACTTTGTAGCTATCATTGATTACCTTTACAACCATCCTTTTTTTTTTCGAATTGATAATTGGAATAAGTTTATGCTATAATGCTCAGGGAATCAAGGTGCAAAAATTAGGGATTCAACAAAATAGTCAAGGGTAAAATATGGCTACCAATAAAAGGCTATAGGCTCGAAAGGGCTAACTAGTGATAAAATATCTGAAAAGGCTAAATTTTACCAGACAAATCAAAGAAAGCCTATTATCATATCCTACACAAAACAACACTTTTTATTTCGCTTCAATAACATGCAAAGCAAGTTCTAGACT
>NW_006245297.1:0-496 GCF_000226075.1 Solanum tuberosum
CACCATAAATATAATTTTTCTTTGAAATATTTGTACGTGAAACTTTATGTGCAGGACATTAATAATAATTATCACAAATATTTTATTCAATATATATTTCCTTATTATTACATAATATTTGAGTATGCTATTATAAAGGGATAATTTTACAAAATATAACTATATAATAAATATTTGAGTATGCTATTATAAAGGGATAATTTTAAAAAATATAACTCTATAATAAATGTCACAATTATTATAAATAAAATGCTATTATAAAAGAAGAAAAAAAATAAGATAAAAATCAATTCTAAAAATTATCAGATAACCTAAAGATTCAATTCCAAATTCCAATAGATTTCCTTGCGGCGAACTTAAAGAGATAATGTCGACTTCTTTAGTTAACTTGGACAAACAAAATTGAATTCACTCAAAGGAGAAACTCAAATCATCATGACCTACATACTTGTGTTTCAAGAGTTCATTGGCTTCATTTTCATATACGTGGCATCAG
>NW_006245298.1:0-496 GCF_000226075.1 Solanum tuberosum
CCTTGAATCCTTCCGGAAGGTCCAAATTCGGATGAATACACAGGTCTTCGTAGCTCAACCCGACGACCTCAGGAATGCAGTTTAACTCCTTCATGGCTTTTATAATTTCCTCCTTCATATCTATCTTGGCGGTCTCTTCCTTTGACCTCCACTCTCTCTCCCTCTCCTCGTAGTGGTCGAGCTCTGAACCATTGGCGTCATGCTCGTTGGGAACTGGTATTTGGAAAGTGGCTTTTTGTGGTAGTGGTAGAGCAATAGAGGGACTTTGGGCATTTTGAGTGGCTTGGTAATTTTGAGGGAAAGTCTGGGGGTTGGTATGTTGATTTTGGTGATTGAGGAAATGTGCGGGCGGTTAACATTTGGCTTTGAGGGGTAGGCCAGTTTGGTGGTTTGCATTGGGGTGAGGGAGTGGTGCTTGGAGGTTGGTATTCTTAGGAGGGGGTGGTGTTTGATAAGAGGGTGAGGCGTAATGGGGGTTTTGGGTGGTAAGGTCAAT
>NW_006245299.1:0-496 GCF_000226075.1 Solanum tuberosum
CTCCCACCAGTGCACCACAACTCATATTGGTTATTGTCTTTTTTCCCTTTTTTTGGTCTTTTCTCATTACCCCATTATTGCACCTTTAGGATAATCTTTTTTGCTCAAATAATTAATAGTCATATTCATAATATTATTTGGTATTCTGTATTGTAATAGTATAAACTGAGAAATTGTAAAACTTTATTGAAATGAGGACATTAGCATTTTAAGTTTTCATGTTTTCAATGCTTATTATGTTTGATTCTTTGGATTGACTTGAAAGAATAAGATGAAGGCTATTAAATGATGGCTATGGCTTGTGAAAATGAATATCAACTAAAGCTAAAAAATTGTATATTGATTTCATTTTCTAAAAAAATTTAATAATTAAGAACATAAGAATAATACAATTATTTATTTTTTATTTATTTTAGTTCTTACATGATTTCTCTTATCAAACCTCAAAAGTTCATTTTATAAACGGAGAAGGGTCTAAAATACCCTTATAGTATCA
>NW_006245300.1:0-496 GCF_000226075.1 Solanum tuberosum
ACAACCCCGGACCATAGTGGAAGTGAGAGGGTCTTAGACTAAGGGCTTTGACCTTTTAGTAATCGAACCACGGAGAGTTGCGACATATGAGGCATAGAACTCTCGCACCATCTCCTCACTATACGTCCCTGGGTCTCGCGCCATCCAGTCACACCTGTGAAAGTTAAATAGTCGATGGATGTCCGGGACAGTGTGCAAGCTCCCTGTGAGGACTTTGCGCTCCTCTATAATAATTCGAGCCATTTTCTGTTTGTCATTGATCATCTTGGCGTCCCTATATATTTGCCGTTGGCCCTCTATGCACCATCTATTAGGCTCAGCAGCTACTGGAGTGGGGTCATCATTCTGTGGTACAGGTATGGACTCTGAGCTCGTTGCCTCATCAGATGAGGCTGCTTGGTCATTCTCGCCAGATGTTGTGGCTGATTTAGCACTGGAGCCTTAAGCATGGTCAGACTCGGGTCCGGACATAGACCTCTCTGAACTGGAAGCGGCC
>NW_006245301.1:0-496 GCF_000226075.1 Solanum tuberosum
CACAGGAAATAGCTGCTCTGCATCGAAAATTAACAGGTTGTACAACATGTTAAGAGATAGCGAAACTGTTTTGTACATGTAACTATTTATTTCTGCATCTGAATTTTTACTTGGAATTAAATGTTGCAAACATTTTGTGCAATTTTTACCCGATATACATCCAGTTGACTCAGCTTACAGTGCTTCCCGTATTTCCTGCTTCTACCAAGGGAAATCCTCATTCCATCTACCTGAAAGGCGAGTTACTAAAAGTTGTCAAACTTTTGATCTAATCTATGAGATTCAAGCATATCCTAATTCTATGCTAGGTTCAATATTAGATGGTTCTAACGACAAACAAAGTAAAATTATGTTCTTAGAAAATATTTCAATATGAATTATTTATTACTACCGTCTTAGTATCATGCTCATATATAGTTTGCAACAATGTTAGTTTTTGATTTTAGAATGTCCTCAATTCAGGTGAATACTTGAATAATAAGATAAATCAAATTAT
>NW_006245302.1:0-496 GCF_000226075.1 Solanum tuberosum
TTTAGAGTTATGGGCTTAGTTTCTTTTTTGTGTTTTAAGGTTGAGCATACGATTTAGGGGTTTTTAGGGGTTTTGGGTTCCGTAAGGGTTTTAAGGGCAAAGTTCTTGTTAGGGTTTTTCCAGGTTTAGGGATATGGGCTTAGGCTATTTTGTGTTTTTCAGATTTAGGGTTTGTAGATTTCTATATTTTAGAATTTAGTGCTTAGGTTTTTGTAGGGGTTTTAAATTGCTTTTAGGGTTTATAGAATTTAGGGTTTCTTAAGGTGTAGGGTTTTGTGTTAAGGGTTTTATCCAGGTTTTTAGGGTTTAGGGCTTTGGAATTTTTAGGTTTATGATTCTTAGGGATTTGAGTTTAGGAATTGGGTTTTGGATTCTGAGTTTAGGGATTAGGGGTTTTTTTTAGGGTTTTAAGGGATTTAGGTTAAGGCTTTTATCTAGGTTTTTCGGGCTTAGGTATTTGGGTTTGTTAGGTTAGGGTTTTTTAGGGTTTTGTAGG
>NW_006245303.1:0-496 GCF_000226075.1 Solanum tuberosum
GATAAAATATGTATTTCAAAACCTATTTCTCTTATTAAATGTTTAATTTATCTTTAATGTTATCTAAATAATTATATACTTTAACGTTCGTAATTTACAAATTATTATTATTATATATGTCATTTAATAAATTTGAAATAATTATTTTACTTATTTATTTAAAAGGTCTATAATATTTAAGTGTATTTATTTACATGAAATTAATTTAATATGTGTAGTATTCTATTAATCAAATAGCAGTTCATTTAATCTTCTTCTAAATTATTTAAATTATAGCCTCTTCTATCCAATTTATTTTGAGTCTAGCCTTTTCTATTCAATTATATGTCAATTCTAGCCACTTATTTATTTCAGTTCTAGCTAATGTAGATCAAATGTGACCTAAATTCAAATCTCATATGTTAATCCCAACCGTTCATCTCACCCTGATCAAATCACAATCGTCCATCAAATACTTATCAATGATCCAAATTCGCTCAACCCTTTCTTTCATATT
>NW_006245304.1:0-496 GCF_000226075.1 Solanum tuberosum
CATTTGGAAAGTGAAACTTGACAACTCGAGTTCTACATTCAAGTTGCTTGATAGATTCCGAGTGAGAGTTTAGTTTATTATTCAAGGATGAGAAGTAAGCCATCATCTCTTTAAGCATTTCATTGGATACTTCAATCTTTTTCAGAATGTGGGATAATAAAGCATCCACCTGAAAGCTTATAGAACTGTCCTTAGAACTTGGGCTATCACCCATGTGCATGTAACACGCATCACAGTCATCTTTACTCCTCCAAAAGTTTTTTTTGTCAGCCAAATCTTGATTGTGACTTCTCCGTCCATCCTCCCTAAGCATGTTCCAACCTTGATTGCCACTCGACTTTAAAGAGCCCGGGTAAGAACCCTCCTCTATTCTTGACACTTTTTGAACCTCTTTGTTTTCGGAAATACTCCCCATGACCTTTTTTATTAGAATTTCCATTTGGGACATCATCTTGTCCAGGTTTTAATCTCGCTCTTGGTTTTTCTCCACTTGCTC
>NW_006245305.1:0-496 GCF_000226075.1 Solanum tuberosum
ATATTGAAATTGTAGTAAGTCTCGAAAGAAACTTTTTTAAGTTTCAAAAAAATAGTCAAAGAAAAAAAATATTGAGACTATAAATATGAAAAGATTTAAGATCTTCATATTACTACATCAAAGTAGGTTATAAATATTTACGTGAAAGATTATCCATATGAGCATGATGATGGAATCACATACAAAATAAACTAGAAGGTTATTGAAATAAATATCAGTTGGCATGGCCGGTTGATGACCATCCCGGTCCGATTTAAATATGATACAAAAATTACAGAGAATTCACGTGGTTATATATATTGAAGAAATAATAAATTCTTCAAGAATTCTCTTGTGTTGTTTGTTCTCATGATAAGATTATCATTGCACCAGCTAAGGTTGAGATTGTATCTCTTGAAATTTTGAAATGTATAAAAAGGTGAATATGGGCCCGTTCACCTGTCATGTGGACCATTTACGATATATAGATGCATCTATGTTATGGTCACATGTGCTT
>NW_006245306.1:0-496 GCF_000226075.1 Solanum tuberosum
TAGTAATTAGTACTCCACCAATTTCTTTTTGATAAAGGGTTATAAGTTTAAAGGGAAAACGTAATTGAACATTAAAAAAGGTGTAGGAAAAACTTAGTTTCTGGATACAAAAAAAGAGTAGAAATAACCAAAACATGAGCTTTCGTTGAATCCGACTTCTCCTTGTATTTTTCATGGATAGCATAGAGGCATTATCATTCTATCATGCATCCCATAAACCATATTTCTGGTGTTCCGTTAAACTGATGGTTGAGGAATAAAGATGGACATGGACGTAGGGTAACATGTAATTGGCTTGCCTTGTGGTCCATGCAGGTAGACATGGACGTAGGTAATAATTAGCTTGCCTTGTGGTCCATGCAGGTGGAGATTCATGTAGCCCACAATGCAATTTCTAACATTGATAAATTGCGGGATTAATTAACGCATGTTTCATTTGTAACTATCATAGGACACAAGATTCCCGAAGGACAATCCCAAGAATACAAGGTTTGCT
>NW_006245307.1:0-496 GCF_000226075.1 Solanum tuberosum
CTATAGAGGAAAATGTGGTGCTGAACGGAAGTATTGTTCCCATTAGAAAGATGGAAAATGATACTTTATCGGCCTTTGATGCTCTTATCATGACAACCCATGAACAAACGTTGATAGAGGTTGCTGCTGCAACATCTTACATGCCTCTCTACAACAGCGAGACACCGACCATTTGGGGTGCTGAACCAAAGGAGACTTTGAAGAATTGGACTTGTACTTCGTCTCTGGTTCGCCAGGAGTCTTGGTAGATTGAACAAGTAGTAAAACTTTTGGAGTAGCACGATTTTTTTTTAAAAAAAAATCGAGGCTTAAATTGTGCCTTAAAACTTTATGTTGTTTTGCCTCACTTTTTTTGAATGCTTAATTGCAAAATCTATAAATGCATTTCCTATTTTCTTAATTGCCTTTTGCCTATTACTTTCTTTTTTTTTTAACATATTAATTTTCAAATTTAATCTGTCAACTTTATGATTGTGACGTAATGAAACAAATGAAC
>NW_006245308.1:0-126 GCF_000226075.1 Solanum tuberosum
TATATTATATAGGGAGTTTATGATGGGACACATAGAAAGTCCTATCATAAACTCCCTCTTATATAATAGTAGAAATACTAGATAATGTTGCCCGTGCTATGCACGGGCCCAATAATATAAATGGTA
>NW_006245308.1:251-496 GCF_000226075.1 Solanum tuberosum
TTTGTTTGACGCTATTTAAGGCATAATAAGACTACCCACATACAACATTTTTGAAATATTTTATGTTGTCAATTATCATGATTTATAGTATTTTTACGATAGATTCACTTCTAGAATCAGTGGAATTTTTTGTATATTTTTGTAAAACATATTTTATGTTGTCAATTATCATGATTTATAGTATTTTTACGCAATTTTTAAATATAAAAAACAGTAAAAAAAATAAGATAAATAAATTAAAATGG
>NW_006245309.1:0-496 GCF_000226075.1 Solanum tuberosum
CAGCCTTTATACACTGATATACGAGTCCAGTTCAACAAATACGGTTATAAAAAAAGAAATACAGGTTGCAGGGGACAAAATATATTGTATACATTTGGTATATGGTTCAAGATACAGGAAACGGGGTTGATATACAAGTCGTATGCACTGATATACGGCTTTCGTATACAAAAACGTGAATTGGTTAAAAGTCCTAAGAATCAGCAGCTTTGGCCCAATGCTTCTGGGCAGTAATAGGCCCAAATTCAATTATTTCCTTTCCCTTTCCTATTTATTTGATATCGTATTTGACTAACGCTTTGATTATCTTATGGTTTAATTAAATTAAATTCCTCAAGATAGCCATTTCATTTATATGTATATGTAAATTAAAGCTATTTTTGTTTTATACTTAGCTTTAATTTTATTTGTCTTGTTACTTAAGTTATTTCCCCTTTTGAAAATTCCCATTTAGTTCATACCCCCTTAAAATAAATAAAGTGATAAAAATAATAAT
>NW_006245310.1:0-495 GCF_000226075.1 Solanum tuberosum
TCTATCGATGCATAACAAGCATGAAGCCAATTCATACATAGAATGACATCGAAATCTACCATATCTAACTCAATCAAATCAACCATGGTGCTCTTGTGATTGATAGAAACAGGACAATCACGATAAACTCTTTCAGCTAGAATAGATTTCCCAATCGGTGTAGAGACACAAAAGGGTTCACAAAGTCTTTCAGGAAGAACATCAAACTTATTCGCAACATAAGGAGTTACAAAAGATAAACTTGCTCCTGGATCTAGCAAAGCATATACATCAAAAGCAAAGACGTTGATCATACCAGTGATAACATTCGGAGAGTTCTCTTGCTCATGGCGACTGGTGATAGCATAAAGGCGATTTGCTCTTCCACCGGCACTAGAAGTAGCTCCTCTAGGTGCCATCCTGTCTGGGGGAGCAATTGATGAAGATTGGGTCCTACTACCCGAACTTCCACCACCTTGATTATTTTTAGGGCACTCCTTCACGAAGTGACCCTCT
>NW_006245311.1:0-495 GCF_000226075.1 Solanum tuberosum
AATCATATTTATCAAATCTGAGTTAAATAATTTCTCTATTTTAAGAAATATTCAGATTTTTTCACACATGTCATGGACCAAACTGAACTTGAGAATGTCCAAAAGTAGGAAAATCAGAAGTTTGAGAATGCCTTCCAACTATATAAACAACTATCAAAAGATACAACAATCAGTAAGCACTGTTTTTCCACAAGAAACAAATAGCATCCAAAACATACTACTATAAACAAACGTCATTAAAGACATTGTAGCACATTACTATCAATACACTAGTCTGTATCTATTTCTTCTTCGAACTCCTCATCACCCTCTTCAGATTCATTCTCAGTTTCATACTCGTCTTCTGTAAATTCTTCATCTAATTCATGATGCTCTGGAAACAATCCATAATCAATTGGTTCATCCATTTCAATTGCCTCCCCATTTGGATCATGTAGAAGTATAGTTTCATCAACAATGATATTCATATCTATCTCATGAACTTCAACTTCTTCA
>NW_006245312.1:0-495 GCF_000226075.1 Solanum tuberosum
TGGCATAGAGGCGATTTTCTCCTCTACCGGTACTAGAGGTAGCTCCTCTAGGTGTCGTTCTTTCTGGGGGAACAACTGAAGAAGAATGGGCCTTACTGCCCAGATTCCCACTACTTTGATTGTTCTTAGGGCACTCTTTCATGAAGTGACCCTCTTGCCCACACTTGAAGCAAACCTGTCTGGCCTTGACAACACTTCCCTGGATGGACTCTACCACACCTAGCACATGCAAGCCCCCGGTTACTTCCTTGTGCTATACTATTCTGAGACTGTGCAGGTCCAGCTCTGAAGTTCTGTGAATTCTGTCCCGCATACCCACTTTTATTTCTGGGTGTAGGTACACTAACAGATGATGGAGCAGATCCTCTTTGCCTTTGCTGAAAGGTGAATGGTTAGCATTACCTTTATGTTGCCCGGACTCACTACCGGTCTTAGCTCTCTTATTTCTGAATTCTTCTTTGTCCCTCAACTTTTCTTCCTCCACTTGCTGCACAT
>NW_006245313.1:0-495 GCF_000226075.1 Solanum tuberosum
AGTCTGAAAACCTCACACCCACTACTCCCTTGGACTTAATAGAGGTATATATAGTTCAAGCAAAAGGCAGTGCTGTGCCTCACTAGCTGCAGAAAGAGTGGGTGCTGCAGAAGAGGTGGATTTCTTGTGGCAGGGGCGTGTTTCAGATAATGTGGTAGTCTCCTTTTGTCCCTGGCCCCTCTCTGTTCTCTCTGGGAACTTGTGTGAGGAAAAAGTATGGACATGGTTAAACATGGAGAAGTATGGAATGGGAAATACTTGTACAGGGTTGCACCAGAAAAGTGAAGTAGGTGAAGCTTATGCAATTATCTTTGACTTAGTGATCATACACGACTAGCCAATTAGTCTTTATTCTGTTTCTTCATGTTAATTGATATGGATTTTAGTAGTAGGTGATTACTGTTGGAAAGACAATTTTGCCTATTTTCTCAGATCTGTTGTTAGTCTATCTTTAGTAATATGACCCAATGGGATGCCATTTATTCAGAAAATAAA
>NW_006245314.1:0-495 GCF_000226075.1 Solanum tuberosum
CCAACACTGTATTAAATTTAGATAAGAATAAATTACCTCTTAACCAACTACCAATAGTACTCTTTATATACGCCACTTATAATGCAAAATCTGATACCTGCATAACAACTTACCTCCAAACCAACTACCGAACGTCCGTCCTTCAGCATAACAACCTAGAGAAAATGAACTAGAGAGCCCCTTTTTGGAGGTGTGTGTCTATCTATATATGTTTGTGTGAGAGACTGGGTATGAGTGGAACGATGGCCGCATTTTCAATGTATCCTCACAGCTTGATAAACTTTAATATTTGGAGATACACTTGTGAACCCAAAGTACACTCTTTAAAGAGAAAATTAATGATCCCATTATTAGCAATGGATGCTAATTCTTCACGTCATTTGGCTAATTTTCATTCAAATGTTTGGGGATACAATTTCCTTTCTTACACTTCTCAACTCACCGTATGTACTCACAAATATATATATATATTAATATTATGTTTGAATTTGTCAA
>NW_006245315.1:0-495 GCF_000226075.1 Solanum tuberosum
GACATTGCTAAAACTTTTGAGTTTGAACACTTGCCTTTGTTTACATGCTCAGGGGTCGTTTCGTAGTTGATTAGAGTCATCCAGGTATTAGTAGTATATGAATTAGTATAAGGGAATTTATGTATGGATTAGTTATGCATAGTTTAGTCATTCATGTATATCCTGCCTATAACAATATATGGATTTTCTCATATAACATATCTATGTAGTATGTATTAGTTATGCTTATTTTTAAATAGTAAACCAAATATCGTATCAATTTTATATATGAATAACTTGCACTACCAAAAATATCACTATATTCCGACTGAAAAATGTTCAGTAGCTATTTTCACAAATATTTTTATTAAATTGGCGAGAAAAGAAAAATATTGTAATTGTTTCATATGGAAAAATTAAGAAGCTTCCTAGTATGCACTGAAAATCTATTTTCCCACCATGCATTTTCTCAATGAGCTGAATTGCTGAAAAATGAATAGGAAAATCATGTTGTAT
>NW_006245316.1:0-495 GCF_000226075.1 Solanum tuberosum
CCAAGTAAAGCTCTTCGCATCGCAATGCCTATTTTGTTGGCTTGGCCTTTCATAAGTGCGACAGAATAAAATGTCCATAATAAAGGCGTTTACTGTCTGCTCTTGATTCAACACACATCCACTGTAGTGTCCGAGTTGATATTGTTACTTTCTCTCGAACCATAGTACTATTATTTGATTAGATCATCGAATCTTTTATTTCTCTTGAGATTTCTTCAATGTTCAGTTCTACACACGTCTTTTTTTTAGAGGTCTACAACCATTATGTGGCATCAGAGTTACATCCCGTACGAAAGTTAATAGTATACCACTGCGACGAATAGCTCGTAATGCTGCATCTCTTCCGAGACCGGGACCTTTTATCATGACTTCTGCTCGTTGCATACCTTGATCCACTACTGTACGGAGAGCATTTGTTGCTGCGGTTTGAGCAGCAAACAGTGTTCCTCTTCTCGTACTTTTGAATCCAGAAGTACCAGCTGAGGACCAAGAAAC
>NW_006245317.1:0-495 GCF_000226075.1 Solanum tuberosum
GAGACATGAACATCTCTAGGATCATGGCTCATGCTCAACAGGTTAAGGGTGATAAGATTAGAGAACAAGCTAAGGAGACTAAGAAAGCAAGAACAGGTTACTATGAGTATTCCCAACAGAAATCGGGTGGTGGAAATCGCTCGCATTTTCAACAAAAGCCTTTGACTCCAGCCCTTCATCAGCTAGTGTTCCATCCCCCAGGTTTCGTAAAGATCAGAATAGTAGGGGCATCAGGCTCTAAGTCTCAAGGTAGTGTTTCAGGCACCAAAGCCTACCCAACTTGCCCGAAGTGTAGTAAGAACCATTCGGGCGAGTGCCTTGCAGGTAAGGAAGGATGATTTGGGTGTGGTCAGTCTGGTCATAGATTGAAGGATTGTCCTTCTAGACAGGGTAAAGGAGGAAATAATGGTAGAGCTCAGTCTACAACTTTAGCAACACCAGCAGGTCACCCGACTCAATAGGGTAACTCTTCTGGTACTAGTGGCGGACAGCGCC
>NW_006245318.1:0-495 GCF_000226075.1 Solanum tuberosum
AGCTCGCATCTTCATCAACCGCATCCAAGCCTATTTCTTGCAAACATTATACACAAAACATAAGTTCTAATCCAAAATAACCCCAAGACACACACAATCTCTAAGTGAAACGCATCGAAAATACCGTGAACTCATGGTATATCAAACGCCTATACTATCTTTGAAGCTTCATACGGACTGTGAACTCACGGTATATCAACTCCGTGAAGGAGACTTCTCAGACTTTGAGTTTTGGGTGATATTCATACAATCATATCATTCAGCACATAGAGAATTAGGTGGCTCATGATCTATCAAATTAAAGGTCTTTGAATCGTCTTTCCGACACAACCCTGTTTGCCTTATTCTGATCCCAGAGTCAAAATTTATGCTTCTTTTTGAAAACCCTTTTGGGCACAGAAGAATGACAACCCACTAGATGGGACATCATGCGATAAATGGCCCATCAAACCCCTCATAAAATTCACTAAGTCAGCTTTAAGTCATGATTGGATC
>NW_006245319.1:0-495 GCF_000226075.1 Solanum tuberosum
ACCTTCTATAATAACCAGCTAAACCCAAGAAACTCCTTATATCAGTTGGAGATTTGGGTCTAGATCAATTCTGCACTGCCTCAATTTTTCGAGTATCAACTTTAATTCCATCACCGGACACAATGTGGCCTAGGAACGCCACAGACTCAAGCCAAAACTCACACTTAGAGAACTTGGCATACAACTCCCTATCTTTCAAAGTCTGAAGAACTATTCTGAGATGACTAGCATGATCTTCTTCATTCCTTGAATAGATTCGTATGTCATCAATAAAGACAATAACAAACATATCTAAATAAGGTTTGAAGACTCTATTCATGAGGTCCATGAAAGCTGTCGGTGCATTGGTCAAACCAAAGGACATGACCAAAAACTCATAATGACCATATCTGGTTCTAAAAGCTATCTTTGGAATATCACATTACCTTACTCTTAACTGGTGATAGCCTGATCTGAGAACAATCTTTGAAAAATAGGTGGCACCCTGAAGCTGAT
>NW_006245320.1:0-494 GCF_000226075.1 Solanum tuberosum
ATATTCCAAAATAAAGCTTTTTGTATCATTTACTAACGGATTTAGCCACCCTTTGAGCCTGTACCCTCGTTGGTTTAGAGGAAATTTCCCCTTTATCACCTTTATCATTTTTACTCTTCCCTTTCCTGCTCTTGTTGATTGTCAGTGGAGAAAGCTCATCCTCTTTACAAGGTTGTACCTCACTACTGCCAAATTCCTCCTCTTCTTTATCTTCTACCAGATTATCATGACTGTTGGAATCTTGTCTTTCTGCATATTCATTCAAGTCTTGATGAGAAATTAAAGCATGTAGTTGTTCCATGGGTTGAGATTTCGCAGATGTGACTGCTGGATTCACCATAGCTCTTCCTATATCTCTATTTGTTAAATCTTGTTGACTTTCAACATGAATATGTAGAAATCTATCCTCCCCTATGTCATCATTGGCTATCTGCAAAGGAATTGCTTCAGATGACTCTTTCCACAATGTAATTTCCTTTCCTTGCTCATCTTCT
>NW_006245321.1:0-494 GCF_000226075.1 Solanum tuberosum
TTTTTTTTTATTGCATGTGAAACTCAATTCGAGTCCCTTGTGGACTCCCTCCCTCCTTGCACATTGAGTTGAGCCATGGAGGCTCGATTCCACTCTCTAATCGGGTCGGCCAGCAAAGGGAATAATGGGCAGGACTAAGAAAATCGAAATGCTGGTTCCGAGAGCTGAATATACGCTGATATACAGTGTGATACAGCTCCCATATGCAACGGAAATAGGCAAAAGGCCCTCTTTGAATTTTCAGCTTTGTTTTTGCGTTGTAACTAGGCCTAAGCCTTTTATTTTATTTTATTTATTTTGTGAAAATCTATTAGTTATTAGGACAGGTACAAAGAGAAAATATGGGGTCCAAGGCCCAAAGAGGAAATCAATTTTCTTATAATAGTCTAGGACAGGTACCAATTAGGCCCAAGTGCTGGCCTAGGCGGACAGATCTAGACTTGGGCCCAAATTTTCTCTCCCTATTTACTTGACTGATATTATGTGCTTATTTG
>NW_006245322.1:0-494 GCF_000226075.1 Solanum tuberosum
TTTATACGGTTAGAGGCTTGGTGGTGGGCTGGTAGTCCTGCGTAATTACACTTAATCTTTTAAAGTGTCATTCGAAGAGGAATTTCCCAAGTGGGGGATATTGTAACACCCCTCAAAATGAATTAGGATGAACTAGAACCAAGAGCTAGGGTTCTATAGTGTGTCGTATGTGTTGTGAATGAGGAGTTTACTGGTAGGGCATCAAGGTGTGCATTCGACCTAGTAGCCTAGGTGACCTATAGGTGCTTGGTGGTGCATGGGAAGGGCAGCCACCAAGGCAAAAGGGCAAGCCTAAGCCAAAGGGCTAAGGCTGCCCAAGCTTGGCCGCCACTGCCTAAGAGTTCACGACCACCTTCACGACCAGTGGTGTGGACCACGGTCCGTGAAGGGGTCCGTGAAGATGACTTAGACACTTGGGACGCCAGGCCAAGAGCCCAAGACACTACCCCAAGTTCGAAAGGCACTTCACGAGCTGTTTACTTGACCACGGCCCG
>NW_006245323.1:0-494 GCF_000226075.1 Solanum tuberosum
GAAGTAGATTAGTAATGTCTTATTAATAGTTTATTCATGAGGGTGTAAAATCTTAAATCGAGTTGTTCAAAGTTAAACGGAAAAATTAGTAGTTCACTTAATTAGTAATCTGAATTTTTAGTTAGTCTCGATGATGATGGTGACCACGATGATGACTCATTCATGTGAAATCAAATACGTAACTAAGAAGAAGTAGATTAGTAATGCCTTATTAATAGTTTCGAGTTGTTGAAAGTTAAACGGAAATATTAGTTGTTCAGTTAATTAGTTATCTGAATTTTTATTTAGTCTCGATGATGATGATGACCACAATGATGACTCATTCATGTGAAATCAAATACGTAACTAAGAAGAAGTAGATATTAATGCCTTATTAATAGTTTTGAGTTGTTGAAAATTAAACGGAAATAATATTAGTAGTTCAGTTAATTAGTATCTGAAATTTTATTTAGTCTTGGTGATGACTCATTCATGTGAAATCAAATACATAACTA
>NW_006245324.1:0-494 GCF_000226075.1 Solanum tuberosum
GACGCTCAAGTAATATAGTTTCTTTTAGGAAAACTAGCCCTAGGGGTCTATTTATAGAATTTAGGAAAACTATAGTCCAAATCTAATCCAATAAGGAGTCCTACTTAAATCGATTTTCGCCAAAATGTCTGACAAGCCTTCGGGCGTTAAACCCAACTCGCGCCTGGCAGGCTGGCGCGCCACGTTGCCAGTGCACCAAAATAAAGCCTCTGAACTCTTGAGCATGGCGCGTCGTGCCCTTGCTACGCCAGTGATACTGTGGCACCGCGCTAGCTCTTGGTGTTGGCGTCACCTATCGTCCTCAGCTCCTTTTCTCTCATGATTCAATCGCTTTCCTTATGAACCGTGCAAAGAAAGATAATCATGTAATATTAGTATGCAATTATCACAATCCTACGTCAAATACGTTAGTTAGATTAGTGAATGTCGTTAAATTTCTGTTAAAAGATGGGTAATGCGTAGTAATTGGGCATATAAATATGCCCAAGATCACC
>NW_006245325.1:0-494 GCF_000226075.1 Solanum tuberosum
ATATGATGTGTCCTCTCATTTACACATCTTTTCACACAAACAAGTGTTACCAACTATTTGACAAGTTCCCACTAATTCTAGACAAAACAATGGACAAAGAGGAGATATTTTGCAATTAAGTAAAACATAAATGTCAAATTCAAAGTGACTGCTAGCTTCCTGCTATAGCACTGCTCTTCATTGGAAGAGTATTCAAGACACTAGGACACTCAATCCCAAACTAGTTAGGGTAAGCACTCAGAATCCTATTTATCCCTCCCCTTTATTTAGGTGACCCTATTAATCAAACAAATGCAAAACCTGCTCTATTCACTTCCTGCCATTTCTTCAGATGACAATCCCTTAAACCTGAGATATAAAGCTACTAATAGCTAGCACTGCAACACTATGCATCCTAACTTGATATCTCACATTCATATTTAAGTGTTTAAAACAAATTATATTACTACATACTAAAATTGAATTAAAGGTGAATTCCACATACTAGATCTCAA
>NW_006245326.1:0-494 GCF_000226075.1 Solanum tuberosum
GGAACTCAGTTCAGTCAGAAATTCAGTTATCAGTGTTCAGTGGTAGGGATTGCATCCCTCTCCCTCTATCTCAGCTAGTTTAGTCTTCATTCGAGGACGAATGGTCCCAAGGGGGAGATAATGTAACACCCCGTATTCGAAACAGACGAAAATGTAGATTTTGAGAAGTTGCAGGTGCAACTTACGGTCACCATCCACGGACCGTAGGTCAGACCACGGCCCGTGCTGGTGGTCCGTGGTTCACCACTGCAACCCCTCCCCAAACCAGCTCAGAAAAATTGGTTAAGTCCCGACTCACGGACAGACCCACAGTCCGTAGATTAGACCACGGTCCGTGGTCTGTGTCCGTGGATCGAGACTACCCTTACCCAGCCTCTGACACAAACTACGGTCGACCAGAACGGACCGTCATTCGATCCACGGTCCGTAGGTTTGACCGTAGATGAGGATCAACAACTAAGTTAGCTGAAAATTGTTGATGGGTCAACTTCAGA
>NW_006245327.1:0-494 GCF_000226075.1 Solanum tuberosum
TTTTTTGATCTAGTTTTGATACGGTTATGATCTACTTGCTGACTATCTTATACTTCCTCAAATATCTGAACTTTCTGCTCTTCCTAATAATAATGTAATGTTGCTCAAAGTCACTTCAACTTTTATTTTTCCTTATGATGTGAATTTCTCTTATTTTATTTTTCATTAGGTGCTTTGGCCTGAATGTGGCTGGCAGCCTGTGTCCTTGACCGATTTGATTGTGGGTGCCTCTGTCAAAAAAGTATATAGAAAAGCAACCCTTTGTATTCATCCTGATAAGGTGCAGCAGAAAGGTGCCAACCTTCAACAAAAATATATTGCCGAGAAGGTTTTTGACCTACTTAAGGTACTGAACTGTGATCAATGCATTTTAAATCTGTCATAAATTGTTCTCTTTTGTGTTTTCCTTGGATAAGACATGTATTAGGTTCCCAGCAACTGTCATGATTAACATTATTGTTAAGCAGAGGGTAGAGAGCTACTCCTTTCTAAGG
>NW_006245328.1:0-494 GCF_000226075.1 Solanum tuberosum
GAGTTATCATTAGTGTCAGAAGTAGAAGGTGAAAAAGTCTTAGACCCTATCCTGATGGGATTACAGGTGAAATGTTCATAAGCAGTGATGGCTTTTGAACAAGGGGGAGATGGTGTTTTGAGGTATCAAGGTGGATTGTGGAATTGATTCCAAGGATAATTGAGATGATTACCTATCGTACATGGAGTCGCTTACAACGATAGTTACCATTCTAACACCCATATGGCTCGTTATGAAGCTTTTTATGGGAGAAGATGTAGATCTCTTGTTGAGATGGTTTGAGGTTAGTAAAGCAGGGTTGATAGATCCAGAGTTAGTTCATCAAGCAATAGAGAAGGCGGAAGTAATTCAAGAGAGGTTGAAAACGGTACAGAGTAGTCAGGAATCCTACATGGATGTTAGGAGAAAGACGTTAGAGTTTGAAGTAAAAGATTGGGTATGTATGAAAGTTCAACCACGAAAGGAGTCATGAGGAGGAACCAATTTGTTGAGAA
>NW_006245329.1:0-494 GCF_000226075.1 Solanum tuberosum
GTATTTTTTCGAGATCTACGCAACCAAACTTCCTAAAGGCGGTTTGCGCATGCCGATTTTCCCAAAAACGCCTTTTACTTATTCCAATACGTGTCGAAATATGATGAAAAAAATAACAGCAAATTCAAGTAAAGGCGATGGGTTTATCAAATAGATCTCGAAAAAATACGAGGATTCAAAAAAAATATTGCGTCAAACGGACGCTCGAGGCGAAAGTTACGACCATTTGAAATTCAGCATCTTAAAGAGCGAAGGTGGCTTTGAATTTATGCAACTTCAAACGGCCATAACTCGGGCCTCGGGTGTCCGTTTAAGGCGATTTTTTTTTTGAATTCGCGTATTTTTTCGATATCTACGCAACCAAACTGCCCAAAGGCGGTTTGCGCGTGCTGATCTACGCAACCAAATCGCATAAAGGCGGTTTGCGCGTGCCGATTTGCCCAAAAAGGCCTTTTACTGATTTCTATACGTGTCGAAATATGATGAAAAAAATA
>NW_006245330.1:0-494 GCF_000226075.1 Solanum tuberosum
GAATTCCGATGTCATTTTTGCCAAAAATTTACATGGAGCTCCTTTACGACCTTAGATATGGAGCCAGTTGGTCACCACGACCTAAACTGCCCATTTACAATGTCAAATGATCCCCGAAGAAGGTAATCCCCCCATTTTGATGAATTTCGTGTTCTACAGTCCATGGGATTTTATGGTAACCCAGAATTTTGACGTCATTTAAGCCAAAAATTTACATGGCCCTCCGTTAAAATCTTAGCTATGGAGCTATTTGGTCACCACGTCCAAAAGGACCTATTTAAAAGGTCAAACAATCCCCAGAGCAGGTAAACCCCTCATTTTTCCATTTTTTGTGTACTTTAGTCCATGAGATTTTATGGTGACTCAGAATTCCGATGTCATTTTTGCAAAAAATTTACATGGACCTCCATTAAGACCTTAGTTATGGATCCAGTTGGTCACCACGACCAAAACAGCCAATTTACAAGGTCAAACGAGCCCCAAAGCAGGTAAAC
>NW_006245331.1:0-494 GCF_000226075.1 Solanum tuberosum
ATTTCTTTTATTTTTTTTTAAATCGCTGCCCGTGCAGTGTTTTTGCTATTTAAAAAAATTAGATAAACTAGTTGATAGAAATTTAAAAAAAAAAATCAAAAGAATTTAAAAAAAAAAAAAATAGTTCCACCTAAAGCACTGCCAAGGCAGCGATTTCTAAAAAAAAAAAAAAATTTCCACAAAAATTATAATAACGCTGCAGCAGCAGCAATTTAAAAACAAATAATTAACGCCAAAAAAATAAAATAAATTTGCTTTTATAATAACGCTGTAATAGCAGTGATTTTAATTTTAATTTTTTTAAATAGCAAAAACGCTGCACGGGCAGCGATTTTAAAAAAAAATAAAAGAAATTTACCATCAGATGTTGACTAGTTGACAGAAATTTCAAAAAGTAAAATAAAATAAAAGAATATTTCTACAAAAATCGCTGCCAAGGCAGCGATTTTAAAAAAAATAAAACTAGTTCCACTTGGCAGCGATTTCAAGATATA
>NW_006245332.1:0-494 GCF_000226075.1 Solanum tuberosum
TCGTTCCCCCTTAGTTCAATGCCCCTAACAACCATAGATCCCTAGATCCCCTTATTCCCATAACACAAAACTTCCCCCTTTTGACATCATCGAAAAGATGAAGCAGTAAACATATTCAAGTTAAATGCTAGGCAAGAAAGAATTCAGGGCCTTGGGCCACACAGAACATGAGTATGTAAGCATAAAGAGAATATTAAACCACACATGAACAAGACACTTAACAAAAGTAAAGCATTATATCATATATACTGACCACTGTAGTTTAGTCAAAACAAAACGAGACACAAGATAAAAGAAAAGAGACAAGACACATTTAGGACGGAGGAGAGGGATTGAGAGTACGCATCAACAACAACATGCGCTCATTTGCACTCTCATGGGCCTGTATCAGTTGTTTGTTTAGGGACTTAATATCCTCATTAAGAGAGGCATTTGTCTTCAGCAGCGTTGTGTTTTCCTCCCTTAATTCTTTGAGCAGCAGGTCTTGACCCTCA
>NW_006245333.1:0-494 GCF_000226075.1 Solanum tuberosum
TTAGTGTCATTACTGACATTGTTGATAGGAAAGTTTCAAATGAAATTAATGAGGTTTGAAGCGCTCGTTTACAGTTGAAGAGATCAAACATGTTGTTTTTAGCATGCACCAGGATAAAGCTCTCGGACCGGATGGATTAAATCCCGGCTTCTTTCAACATTTTTGGAGTACTGTAGGAAATGATGTTTCTAAGGCCATTATGGAATGTTTGAATAATAATTCACCTGCGCCAGGAAGTAACAATACTCATATTGTGTTAATCCCTAAAAAAGAAACAACCTGAATTTTTTTCAGATTTACGGCCTATCTCCCTTTGCAGTGTTGTTGATAGAATCACTTGTAAAGTCCTTGCGAACATAATGAAATGATGTATGAATCTAATAATCTCTGAGGTCCAAAGTGCATTCATTCCAGGTAGATACATTATAGATAATGCAATGATTTCGCACTTAAAACGGACATGAGTAAAGCTTATGATCGCGTTGAATGGGGTT
>NW_006245334.1:0-493 GCF_000226075.1 Solanum tuberosum
AGCAACTTATTTTTCTAGAGAAAATATTTAAAAAAAAAGTTTGATCAACTAATTATGAAAAAAATTTAGAAAAAAATAGTTTTATTCGTATCGAACACATATATGTGATGCTTCATTTACATCTGAATTTTCTTGGAGAGTATTTTTTAGGCATAATACATAAATATATCCTTTAACTTGGCATTAACTCACATTTATGCCCTCCAACTTTGAGTGTGCACAAGTAGACACTTAAAATTATATAAAATTGAACAAATAGACATAAACGTCCTATGTGGCAACCTACAGGACAATTTTCATCCTACGTGGTGTCCTATGTGTATTATGTCACATATATGACTAATGTCTACTTGTTTAATTTTATACAAGTTAAAATATTTACTTGTACACACCCAAAGTTGGAGGACATAAATATAAAATGCGACCAAGTTAAAAGACACATTAATGTCATATGCTTCTTTTTTTTTTGGGATCCTTCCAATCTTGAATGACA
>NW_006245335.1:0-493 GCF_000226075.1 Solanum tuberosum
AAAATGAAAATCAATGATTATGAACTACGTTTGACCTTATTCTTGTTTCGATAAGATACGTAGGCAACCCTAGTATGGGGTTCGGTCTAACCAAATATAAAAAATCCAAAATTCCATATTTGTAAAAAACTGGGGCAAAGGTCATTTTTTATTTTTATTTTTTTTCTTTCTATCCCAAAGCTAAAGTCAATCCCATCATTTAAAGTCGTATTTGAGACTTCATCTTATCATTTCTTTCTAACCTTGTACAAAAGTTGGATAAAGACCTTTGGATCAACCTTTGAAGTGTCAAGAGTGAGTATGTTAAGGGTACAAATGATGAAACCATGAGAGAGTCTTATTGGTGAAAACCTTAACTGGGCATCATAAGGCGAATGTGAGTTGAGAGAAATAAAATGAGAGAGTTTTATTGGTGAAAACCCTAAATCATAAGGCGAAAGTGAAAAAAAGAAAAAGAAAAAAGGAGAGAGTCTTATTGGTGAAAACCCTAACT
>NW_006245336.1:0-493 GCF_000226075.1 Solanum tuberosum
CTTAATTCCAACAACTAAATCAATTTTATCATCTATAATATCAAACAGTGTTGGTACTTATGCTTAACAAATATATTATTTCTAAATTTAAAGTTAAATGTCAACACTAGATGGGCACAAATCGATTTTGCAAGAAAATCAATTTTGTGATCAATAGGATCAACTAGTGTTGGTACTTATGCTTAACAAATATATTATTTCTAAATTTAAAGTTAAATGTCAACACTAGATGGGCACAAATCGATTTTGCAAGAAAATCAATTTTGTGATCAATAGGATCAACTAGTGTTGGTACTTATGCTTAACAAATATATTATTTCTAAATTTAAAGTTAAAGTGTCAACACTAGATGGACACAAATCGATCTTGCAAGAAAATCAATTTTGTCATCAATAGGAACAACTAGTGTTGGTACTTTTGCTTAACAAACACATTATTACTAAGTTAAAGCTTAATATCAACACTAGATGGACACAAACCGATCTTGCAAGAA
>NW_006245337.1:0-493 GCF_000226075.1 Solanum tuberosum
TGGTCTGGGAATAAAGAATATGGAGCTACATGGCAAAACACTCTTAATGTAGTGGTTGTGGAAATACTCAAATGAAAACCAAACAATTTGGAGAAGAGTGATAGGTGCCAAATATGAGAATGAAGATAGTTGGATGACTAAGATTGTGACCACACCTTATGAAATCAGTTTATGGAGATCCATAAGAGCATTATGGGAGGAAGTTAAACCCAAATTCAAGATGAAAGTGGGGAATGGGAACAAGATCAAATTCTGGAAGGATGAATGGCATGAGAAAGGTAACCTGGAAACTCTTTTCCCTGATATTTACAATCTGGCAATGTTCCAACAAAGAACTATTGCAGAACTATGGACACCACAAGGGTGGAATTTCATCTTCAGGAGAGAACCAAATGACTGGGAAGTGATGAGGTTGGCAGAATTCCTCAACTTGGTTGGTCACTTTACTGGACTTTAGTTCAGGCATATGAGGATATGCTTTGGTGGAAAGGCA
>NW_006245338.1:0-493 GCF_000226075.1 Solanum tuberosum
ATCTTCTGAACGTGGACATTCTTGACTGACTAATATTTTGTCTGATACAATAGTGTTGGTCTAACCATCACCAAAACCCCATATGTTAGCCTCTTTTTTACTCACCCTGCTATAATATGGTGTGTGACATTATCGTCAATTTTTCCATCTCCTTGAATTATGAAATCAAGACATTTTAAGCTTTCTCTCATTGATATGAATAGTGCATCGATCTTCACTTCCACCTCCGCATCATATGCTACATTACTGATCTTCCATTTCATGTACTTTGTTATAGTCCTACTAACCTGAAACTTTTAAATTCTAGAGTCTTTTCCCAAACTTCTAACTTATCATTAACTCCTTCGTGCTTCTCATCAATCAAACTAAAAGTCGATCTCTAGTATAACCCCATTACAAAGAAAGTGTTCCAATAAATTTTAGCTACATTATATATGTCCTTAATTAATACCCTCTAACTCAAATTTAACTAAATCTATATCCAAACTCCAAC
>NW_006245339.1:0-493 GCF_000226075.1 Solanum tuberosum
GACTTCGAGTGATGGGGATAAAAACTTCTTGTAGGTCAATTCTCCCCTTCCCCCACCCCTCCACCCCCCACAGTGAACCTACTCAAACATGAATTTGAAGTGATTAGTCAAGTGAGTTTTGAATGTCAAATTCAAGGAGAGAGAGTTAAAAACTTGAATTCTAATACAAAAATTGGTTAGAACATTTTTCTAGGAAGAACTATTTCAATATGTAGAAATTCTATAGCAATTTATGATAATTGATATATATATATATTTGTAGTTAAAGGCATACTTTTTTGGGGTGACCAAATAAATTGGAACGAATAAAGAGAAAAAGTCATTACTTCATGATCTATGGAATGATTAAAAAGAGACATACATCATAAGCTTAATTTAAAGAAAACAAAAAGAGAATGGGTAGGTTCTAACAATATACTTGAAATTATCGAATTCGCAAAATAAAATAATTTTAATAATATATAATTAATATAATCAATTATACTTTACAAAA
>NW_006245340.1:0-493 GCF_000226075.1 Solanum tuberosum
TAATTTTCGATGTGTTACATTATCTCTCCCTTCGGATAATTTGTCCTCGAATGATGATCTAGACACGTTACAAAATTAAATACTCAAGACTAGAAGCCCATCATGCATGAAACACCAAAATAATGCAAAATTCAAAGGAGGAAACATCAACTCCATCTCAAACATAGTCAATGCATTACAACGAAATAGGAACTACATCTACCAACCCACGAGGCATGGGTCCATCTACGGCCAGTAGGTGGCATCCGTAGGTGGCTGCAATTTGACAGCTTTCGGGGCAGTTTTGAGGTCCTGCTCAAGGACCCCTTGGGTGGTCCTTGGAGGGTCATACCTTGACGCCCTAACCCTAAAACCCTCATTATAAGTAAAGGAAGTCGTTTAACCATCATTTCTAACTCTAAATTTTTTTTGCATGTCTCTAGAACTCTAACTTACTAATTTCCGAGGCGTAACAGGTAATAAGGCGAGTTCTGACATATGTATATGTTAAAAA
>NW_006245341.1:0-493 GCF_000226075.1 Solanum tuberosum
GTTGTGTTTGCTTCTTCACAAAATCTTCTTCCTCTGCAGTCTTCTCAAAGTAAGTCTTCTTTTGTTAGTTGTTTGCAGAGCAGTAAAAGGAAAACAATAATTCATATACAATCATTCAAACAGTAATAAAAAAAATACATCTGGATGAAGACCAAGTTTGAGTCCCTTTTTTCTTGTATATTCATTTATTTAAGTAGTTTTATTCGTACAAATAGTTTTATTTTACATTTTATTTGTACAAGTAGTTTTATTTTATTTTATTTGTATGAGTAGGTTTTTTATTTTATATATAAAAAATAATAAGGCCCTAAATAAGTAGTAGAATTATCTATTCTCTTCCACTTGCTGTAAATTATACTTAAAAGACTCAAAGAAAACTAGTTAAAATTACTCTATATGTGTTAAGCAAATGTGGCTTTAAATAAAAATACTAAAAAGAAATAAATATATCCCTAAATTATCGTCAATGGTATTTAAATAGAGGAACTTTCAC
>NW_006245342.1:0-493 GCF_000226075.1 Solanum tuberosum
GGACTCTACTGTCTCGAATTTAATTTCCAGAAAATTTATGGGAACCCCTTCGCGTTCGTGACGATATCTGTAAAAATAAAACTCAAGTTCGACTTGTTTAAAAAGGTCCAACTAAGTGAGGGGTAGTTTGGGTACTTTGGGTTATTATTATTTTAAGTGTTTTTAAGTATTTTAAAGGTATTAAAACATTTATGAGGTGTTTTTGAATTCATTCTTCTAAAATCAAAACCCCAAAGTTCTTTCTCTCTCTAAAGTTCTTTCAAGTTCAAGGAAGAAGTAGGTGGAGAGCTAGGGTTTCAATTGAGGGTTCCCTTCCACCAAATATCGTTGAGATTTCATCAATTGAGGTATGGTGGCTCTTTATCTAGGACTCATCTTCATCCTAGAGTCAATTTCAAAGGATTTTACAATGTTTTCAAAAAGTGACTAAAAGCCTCTTTTTGAATATTATCAAGGATTCTTATGTGAAAATGATTTGAAACGTTTGGGTATG
>NW_006245343.1:0-493 GCF_000226075.1 Solanum tuberosum
GGTTAGGATTCTTATGGGAAGGACAAATCAGGCCTCTAGTAAAATTATAACAAAGCTTTTGAGTTTGATCCAAATCATAATAGAGCCAAAGCTAAAATTTAACAATCAAGAAAACTAAATCAGTAAAAATATAAGCAGAAATTTGAGAACAAAACATAGATGGGTGACAAACTAAGAAAATTTTCTTTCCAAAATTGTTTAATTCCTTAAGTTGTTCCAACATTTTGCACAAACATGAATCATCAAAACAACTCATTGAATATTAAATAAAAATTGACTTGTAAATCATAGGTAGCAAAGATTTTTTACCTAAATAAAGTGAATCTACCATTTTCGCTATTGTTCAAGCTAGCAATGTCGAAGTAGTCAAATTCTTTTTGATTGAAGTAGCAATTTTGGATGAACCAATGAATTTGGGTCAAGAATAGTGATGCGGCACTTCTGGGTGAAGCCAAAAAAGTGAGAAAATGATTTCTTATAATATAGGGTTTTG
>NW_006245344.1:0-493 GCF_000226075.1 Solanum tuberosum
GTGTACCCTTGCACAAACCCATAAACAACCAAGTGATACTCTACCACATTTCGATGATACCACTTACAATTAGCAAACTTTTTGCAAGGACAGAATATTTCATTTTCTTTGGAAGCTCATTCAAAAGTTGTATAAAGAGAGTTATTCACTCCACCGATATACTCGTTGGTGGATCTCCGAAGACCTATCCAACTTTTATCTCCACTATACATTTAATATTGAATATCCTATATGACACCAAAATAAGATTACCAAGATAGGAAATAAAAGACAAGATTCTGAATATCATACCAATAGATTTAGTCCCTTAAAAATCTACATTCAACAAATTTTGATCAATGGCTCTATTTTATTTTATTTAACAACAAAAATGAAATGTCTTTTTTCCTTGAACTATTTATTATACACAATCAGATGTCTACTTAACAATACCAATTTTACCTATAATTTCAATTATTTAAAAGAGAAATGATGTAAAAGATTTAAAATCTAA
>NW_006245345.1:0-492 GCF_000226075.1 Solanum tuberosum
GAGATCCTTTTGCACGAGGGTCGCATGAATGTTTATGACGACTGCCTGCTGATGGGTATGGAACATGCCATGTTTTTGACATTCATACAACCTGTTTTCAAGTTGCTGCCAAAATTATTGAAGTAAAGTGGAATAATGAAGCATTTGCCATATAAGTTCCTCAACGAACCATGGGAATTTAAAGGTCGATTGGAACCCATGGTAACAAATGATACCAAAGCCATGTGCGCGTCATATTTGCTTGTATTTATTAAGCATTTGATTACCAGGACAACAATTCAACCTCCCAAACCCTGTTGTGTGACAATACAGTTCGTCGAATGGAATGGGTTCGGGCTGCTGGGATAGTATCTAGGAGCTTGGAGCCTTGATAATGTGTTATTTTATCTTATATTGAGAGCAAGTACTTGATCAAATGTTGTTATATATGTCTCACATGTAGCAACATATGGGTACTCTGTAACAATATATGTCTCATATGTAGCAACATAT
>NW_006245346.1:0-492 GCF_000226075.1 Solanum tuberosum
AGAATGAAGTAAATGGGTTAATTTGGGGGTTTAAAAATCTTACATAAGGGTCTTAGTGAAGGGTAAAATGATGTAGCATAGGAACGAGTTAATTAGAAAAAAACCAACTGCCCCTAAAAGATAACTATCAGTTGTGACCCACGACTAACCACTAACGGACCGTGGACTGACCAACGGTGCATCCTTAACACTCGTGGTCGGTGGTCAGATAGTTTTGCCTGGACCTACAGCCCATAGACCCATGATGGCTCATGGGTCCTGTCGTGGTTCATGGCCTAGAAAGGCTTCTTGGTTGCCCTTTCCACGGACTCCCTACGGTCCATGGTTCAACCCAGGGGCCATGGCAACCTGTAACACCCCGAAAATGCTAACTAGAGTTGCATGTCGATAAACCATTGTTTAATTATTACAATATGTTTAATTCTAATTTTGGGAACTTGAAATAATGTTATATTAGCAACCTTGCTTAAAATAATTGTCATCATAATTTAA
>NW_006245347.1:0-492 GCF_000226075.1 Solanum tuberosum
TTATAATTGATTAATATTTTGACTGATATAATAAGTCTAGTTATGTGAATAAATTATTATTATATGATGTAAACTTTATTCAAAATAATTTTCTATTAATTATGATATACTAAAAAAAAACTATTATACCACGAACACACGCAATACCCAAATATATATCTGATGTAAACTCCATATAGTATGGTGTATACACCTATTCCTCCATGCAATACCCAAATATATATGTGATGTAAACTCCATGCTAGCAACATTTTCAATCATGACCGTACATTAAATTATTTCATTCCTTCACCTAATGGTTTAATTAATAATGTAAAATTATGTGCACTTGCCATTTTGTCGGCAAATTCTTTATATGTATAGGATTATTGTTGTTCATTCTCTTCATTTTTCTTCACCAAATGTCTAAACAAAAAGATCCCTGCTACACGCTATAGCCACAAATGAATTTACACACTAAAAATATATTTTCTTTTATGTTAATATATTTTA
>NW_006245348.1:0-492 GCF_000226075.1 Solanum tuberosum
TTATTATCAAACCTCGTCCGTTCACGTTCAGCTTTTCCTCAAATCCTTCTGGTATCCACTCATTCTGCTCTTCGTTGATTGTATTCTGCGTCACCGCCCAGATAAACTGCTGGTTTGATGCTTCGAGAGCTATTGCTATCTCAAGCAACTGAGCTGATGAAAAGACTGCCATACTGCCGAAACATATGTAAATGACTGATTTTGGTTCCTTAGTATCGAGCCAATCCAAACACTTTTGCTCACAAAAGGAACTGTCTTGCCCTCTTTGTGATTTATCTTCATTGCAGAGCGAAATAGGACCAACGTGCCATACTTTTCTCCCTACTACTTCCCTGGAGTGTTTTACATAATTTGGTTCCATCTCATAAAAGCTGTTTACAATAACTCCATAACTAGTCGTTTCTGCTCGCATAATAGCTTTAACTATTGCAGTCACTGGGGTATCTTTTTCATCCATCAAGTGTTCTGAAAGCTTTTGTCTTGACATCTTTA
>NW_006245349.1:0-492 GCF_000226075.1 Solanum tuberosum
CTTTAACTGCACTTACCTGTTCAAACATTTTTTAAAACAAAAAATAACTTTCAAATTTCTATCTTCCTAGAAAATAATAAAAAAATGATATATTTTGTTTTATTTTCACCTGAGGTTGACATGAATGACCACCATTGCAATAATTTTGATCAATAATGATTGGGTTTTCTACATTTTTGAGGTTAATATTCTCAAAATGTATAGACCTAGCATATCCTGAACCACCCTATGAACACATAAAAAAAACAGATATTTTAGAAAAAAACAATATATGCATACAATTATTATTTTTTTAAAATACCACACTAACATATGTAAAATGAAATGTGATACTTTTGGTTACCTGCCATGACTTAATTCTAACACCATTTTGGGTATCCTCTAAGTGGCAATTTGTTATATAAACGTTTTCCACATTAGCAAATGTATTATTTGGACCTAAACTTCCAATACTGCATACAAATTACAAAATTGTATTAGTTAATCTATGTC
>NW_006245350.1:0-492 GCF_000226075.1 Solanum tuberosum
AATAGTGCATATGGTGTCCATAACTTAGGAGCTTCAATTCCGATGAAAATTTGTTGCTTGTAAATTCTTCACTCAAAGAAAAATTTTGAATTTAAAATTTGATTCTTGTTGATGTTGCACCATCTGAATCTTGCAAGTTTGACTTGATGTTGAGCTTTGTGGAGCTACCGTTCAAGA
This sequence comes from Solanum tuberosum, assembly GCF_000226075.1. Taxonomy (NCBI): domain Eukaryota; kingdom Viridiplantae; phylum Streptophyta; class Magnoliopsida; order Solanales; family Solanaceae; genus Solanum; species Solanum tuberosum. The sequence continues at coordinate 178 of NW_006245350.1, forward strand.
ATAACTAAAAATCAACCTCTGCATTACTCAAAGAAAATTTATTAGTATAAAGAAAATGGTTGCCTTGCATTGAACCAAGATGTTTTGGCTTTGAATCTGCATTTCTTGTTGCTTATGGCATTGAAGCAATTCGATGGCGAATATGGCTTGTGATCTCAACTTCTGCCCCTTTTTGAATAATTAAAAGCCATCTGCAAAATTGTCTCAGTCTTTGATCTTGGGGGAGATGAAATTTTTATTATGTTGTCCCAGTCTTTGATCTTGGGGGGGGGAATGAAATTTTTATTATATTGAGACCGAACCCAAAATAGGCGC
>NW_006245351.1:0-492 GCF_000226075.1 Solanum tuberosum
AACCAAGATCCACACCTCATGTCTTTGTTGGATATCCCTTCAATACAAAGGGTTATAAGGTCCTAAACTTGGAGACCAAAAGGATACATATTTCCAGAGATGTTGTGTTTTTTGAGAATGTTTTTCCTTTTGCTACTGATTCTAGTTTCACTTCTGCATTGAAAAAGCTAACTAATTCTGAAATGTTGAACTCTTCAATCAATACCTTTGATGCTTACATGATGGACAATAATGTTGCCAAAGAAGTCACCTGTCTTAATGATCCTGTCATCCTACACCCTATGATGGATACAGAGACTACCAACCATGATGCACAAACCAGACCAATCACAACCTCACCTAACCACAATGCATCTATCCCAATTGTGACCAATAATGAACCAGCACTTAGAAGATCAACTAGAACTCACACTATTCCAAGTTATCTTAGAGAATATACCTACACATTACCATCCCCACATAGCTCTTCAAATTCAAATCATGTTTCTCCCA
>NW_006245352.1:0-492 GCF_000226075.1 Solanum tuberosum
CAATACCATAGTTGGGTGTGACAGATCTGTCAGTTAATCTTCGAGCCAACATTCTTCGTATTGTTTCTTGTTTTTCAACCTACAAAATCTGATGTTATTGAGAATGAAAACGATGTTTAGTTTGAGAAATAAAAAATATACTACAGTAATGGTAAAACCAAAACTTCTTCAATGACTATTTTGTTTACCTTGTTTGTGAGGCAAGGAAAGAGGAGATAGAAAATAACCCCAGCTTCAGTTCTTCTGTTGAAAAAGAACTTGTCTAGTTGCTTAAGTTCAGAAGAAGATGAAATTTTGTTTTTGGAAGCTGATCGGGCAGGATTTGGGAGGAAATCAATAGTACAATGTATGGGGATTTGGGGAAGTCATGTGCTTGGCACATGTTTTTCTTTCTGTTAGTTTTTAACAGTAGTTAACAGAAGGATGCTTATGCAAGTTTTGGGATACTAGAAGGATGTTTTTTGGTCACAATTATATCATGAGGATGTACTC
>NW_006245353.1:0-492 GCF_000226075.1 Solanum tuberosum
AGGCATAGCAAGAGTAGTACCAGTACAAACCACACGTGTTTGTAGGCATCATCGGTCAATCCGATACCCATCGCATAATATACGAAATCGACTAGCAGGAGACATGCAATAAGACTGTTCATTCCTCCACCTTTATATCTTCCTGCCCTTACCATTTCCGAATACTTTAAAAGTATACTAGTATATTTGACTCTAACCCCTTACTCGCTCCGATCTTGATCATAGCTTAACAATTCTACCACTTAGAGGAGTTTCCACATGTAACCACTACCAGTCTGACCAACCACTCACGACATACCCTTACTTCTTCCATATCACCACTCAACCCATGACCACATAGTGCATCCTATCAAGGCTCGCTAACCGTTTCAATACAAATCCCCTTCCAAGGTAATACGTAGCTACTTAACATTTATGACACGAACACTTCCCCACTTCTCAACTTTTATGAACACCGACAACCTCTCTAAAGTAATACATAGTAACACTTGG
>NW_006245354.1:0-492 GCF_000226075.1 Solanum tuberosum
AAACATTCACGTTCTCGAAAATTTCCACGTCCACCTCCTGCACCATCTCTTCCACTATTACCTTTACCTCATCCACGTCCTCGACCAGTTCCTTTCATTTCCTGGAACATTAGATATAAAAAGAGAAGTATCAGAAGCAGAATTAAAGCTTATTATATCTAACCTGCCAAGGAAAATATCGATTCATAAAGCAGAGTATTATATTAAACAAGTAAAAAATGTGGGACACTTTACTAACAAGTACTATTGTTTCATTGATGGAAATGTAAATCATTGATTCTACTTAAAACACTGATTCTATTTACAAAGTTAAAGCTACAAATGTCATGAATTAATTTCATGTCAGCCCAATAAGAACAAAATATAGAGAACTTATCAAAACAAGAGTTAAACATCTATTTTAGTAGTCTTTGTTTCTCAATCATCAAAAGTATTCATCACTGTCTTCTCCATCAACATCATCTAGTAACTCTTCTTCGGTTTCTTCACTCC
>NW_006245355.1:0-492 GCF_000226075.1 Solanum tuberosum
GATTTGGGTGAAGGAATGGGAGGACTTCAAGAAAGTTATAGACTTCAAGCTTGTTGGTAATGATAGTGCGAAAAAACTTGGGGGCTTTACCGAAGTTCCATTCCCAAACAGCCCCGAGTTTCAAGATCTTACACGTTTTGCTGTTCACCAATATAATAAGGACCAGGTTATTTATAATGACTTACTCATCTTCTATTTTTTTTTCTAGTTAATTTCACATTCAACCCTATAATATTCAAATTCATAATCCACTATTGTATCTAGTATATAATTCTTTCATTTGAACGAGCGTCATATACAATCAATTTTTTCAGAATGCTCATCTGGAGTTTGTAGAAAATTTGAATGTGAAAAAACAAGTTGTTGCTGGAATGTTGTACTACATAACATTTGCGGCAACAGATGGTGGAAAGAAAAAAATATATGAAACTAAGATTTGGGTTAAGGTATGGGAGAACTTCAAGAAAGTTGTTGAATTCAAGCTTGTTGGTG
>NW_006245356.1:0-492 GCF_000226075.1 Solanum tuberosum
ATTAAAACACATCTGAAGTTGATTAAGCCAACTATCCATTTTTTTTCTTTTTTCCTGATTGAATTATCACTATCTACTCAACTCGGTGTGTTTTAACACATATATGATAATAGTTTTGGTAGAAAAATGGAAAAGGGAACATTTGGTAGTTTGGTGTGCTAAACCTACATAAAAATGATGATTCAAATGTGTTTTTTGATCATTATCTCTATAGCTTTCAATATGAATTCTCAAGTCCCGTGTTATCTTATACAGAGGCGGACCCACCTTTGAGGGTGTGGGTGTACGTGCACTCGTTCTGTCACGCCCTGAGCCTACACCCTGGGCGGGACCGGCACTCGAAGATCATTTCTGGTCCCAAGCGAACCCTTGGCCTGGCTTTCTTAACTCAGCGGAAACCTACTCAATAGAATAACTCAATGCCATGCAAAGACATAAACAACTTAGATGCTACATATCTGGTCAAAAAGGCAACTCGAGTCTCAAAATAGA
>NW_006245357.1:0-492 GCF_000226075.1 Solanum tuberosum
CTGCGATTATATCCGCCAGCACCTTTGTTAGTACCTCATGAATCAATAGAGGACTGCATTGTACAAGGATACCACATTCCGAAAGGTACAAGATTGTGGGTCAATACTATGAAACTGCAGCGAGATCCTAAAATTTGGTCGAATCCTGATACATTTGATCCAGAGAGATTCTTGACTAGTCAAGCAGGATGTGATGTTCGTGGTCAACAATATGAGTTCATCCCGTTTGGCTCTAGAAGACGATCTTGTCCAGGGATCACTTATGCAATTCAAGTGACACACCTTGCAATAGCTCATTTGCTCCAAGGTTTTGATTTTAGTACACCATCGAACGAGCCGTTGGATATGAAAGAAGGGCTAGGCATGACAATGCGCAAAGTAAATCCTATAGAAGTGATGATTACTCCTCGCTTTCCTTCTGTGCTCTATAAGTTCTAAGATGTAAAATGATCCACTTTTTTCTTTTTGTTATGTATGTACTTTGTGGATGTA
>NW_006245358.1:0-492 GCF_000226075.1 Solanum tuberosum
ACAAAATAAGGAAATAATAGCTCAGACGCAGTTTCAATCGACGACACGACCTACAGACCATGGGTCAACCTACGGTCTGTGGTTCCTTCCGTGGATTAGCACTTTAAAAAAAATTTAGGGCCTTCAGATGATGGTTGGACCTACAGTCCGTGGACTGGACTACGGTATGTCACTTTCCTCTGTGGTTCAAGTACTGGAACTTCAATTCTCTGATCAAAAACGACGGACGTAGTTCCGCACTTGGTCAGACTTCCTTCAACTCACACCTATGCTACTTCACCTATGGTCTATCAAAGGACCTACGATCCGTGGTTGGCTCTGTCACTAGCCACTTTTACAATTTTCAGCCTTATCTCAATCAACCTCATTCGAACCTATTTCGTGCAGGGATTACACAAAAACCATCTTATCTAATAAAAAAATGCTCAAGACTCACAAAAAATCTAAGTGAAATGCATCAAAAATACCGTAAAGTCATGGTATATCAACACC
>NW_006245359.1:0-492 GCF_000226075.1 Solanum tuberosum
AGGATTCAAGCTTACTTGTCAAGACACTTGGAGTTGCATCCCCAAGTTGGTGAGTCCTCATGTCCGAGGACAGGACCATATGATCTAGCTTCTATGTTTAGTTCTTTGCTTATGTTGAAAGACATTGTTGTACTTTCCTATTTCAAGACTTCTTATTGATGTAAGGGCTAAGTCCCATTTTCGATACTTCTATATCTAGATGGTACATTGTGACCAAGTTAGATTTCTGTTTTTCATATATGATGTGAAGTTGAACTTCCAAAGTAAAAGTTTTAAATAATTCCATGATTTTATTCTATGATACATGTTATGATGAATGCTAAGGGCTTGTATAAGACCTCTTCATGGTCGAATACGCTGGTAACGACTAGGGGGGTACTCTCGGGTCGTTACAAACTTGGTATCAGAGCATAAGGTTGAGAATAATGTAGGATTTATGTCACAACATACCACGTTGAATAGAGTCTTGTTCATGGGTGTGAAGCGCGCCAC
>NW_006245360.1:0-492 GCF_000226075.1 Solanum tuberosum
TTCTTTTTATATTTATTTTAGTGCAAAAGTAAAAGTGTTAATGAAATATAATTTGATTTTGAAAATAATAAATGAAATCTTCTGATAATAACAAGAACCCCTGCCCCACCAATTTTAAATTGCACGTATGATATTTTTACATTTTTCATTTTAGGAAGTATACGTAACCATCAAAATATATATATCAACTTGCTCCGAGAGGTACAATTTCTCTAAGTTAATAATTTTGATTAAATGACTAAATTACCCTCGGTCATCCTTGGCTTTCCTTTTCTATATAATAGAAAAGTAATATTAATATATATATATATATGTATAAAAACGCACACACAAAAATAAAATATAAATAATAGATATATACTGCATTTACCATATCACAATTAATGTATATAATAAATTTTGAATCAAGTAAAAAAGTTGTACATCAACTAAATAAATTTATGCAATGATAATTTCAATATAGTTACTGTATACATAAAATAATTTGTTCAT
>NW_006245361.1:0-492 GCF_000226075.1 Solanum tuberosum
ACCGGATTCTGAGACTAAAACTGCTCCGATACCTTTCTCTTTGTGATTTGCCGCTCCATCAAAGAATACTCTCCAACCAAGATACGCTTCAGAAATATCTTCACCCACAAACACTACTTTTTCATCGGGAAAATAAGTCTTGAGCGGTTCATACCCTTCATCAACTGGATTCTCCGCAAGATGATCAGCTAAGGCTTGTGCTTTTATCGCTTTCTGGGTCACATACACAATATCAAATTCACTAAAAAGCATTTGCCATTTAGCCAACTTTTCCGGTCGGCATTGCCTTCTGGAAAATGTACTTCAACGGGTCCATCCTGGAAATAAGGTATGTGGTATAAGAAGACAAATAATGTCTCAACTTTTGAGCGATCCAAGTTAAAGCACAACATGTTCTCTCCAAAAGAGTGTAACGAGCCTCATATGGAGTGAACTTTTTTCTCACGTAATAAATGGCCAGATTCCTTCCCCGAGACCACCATCGCTGACATT
>NW_006245362.1:0-492 GCF_000226075.1 Solanum tuberosum
CAAAAAATGAATGGGCTTAAATTTTCAATATCTATATCAACATTATTGAAAATGAAAGACCAGAAGAGTAGAAGAGTGTCGAGGAGACAATGATGAAGAAATAAGTAAGCCTAGCTACTACTAATACAAATTGGACTTCTTGATAACTCAATCATCACTTTGCAAACACTAAATCTACTCCAATATGGTTGCTCCATAAGATACCTACATTAGCAACCTTCTACAAAGAGTTGTAAGGTCTCACGATCACACAACGATGAAAATAAAACCCATACCTTCCAAAGGTTTGAGTGACGCAACAAATATCATCTATAGTACTGGAAGAACAACTGGATAATCCTCGAATCATGAATGTTAATCTGTTAGTAAGAATCATCATAGCAAAACTCAAATTAAAAATCTGAACTTCTAAAAGGAAAATTAGAAATGAGACACAAAATTGAAATACTCCGCGTATAGATCGATCTATAATTTAAGCATTCAAAAAAAAAA
>NW_006245363.1:0-491 GCF_000226075.1 Solanum tuberosum
TTGATTTTAAATATTATTAATCTTCTTGTTGATTATACTTTGTGTCCAGACACCATCTTCGTTTCGTAATCATGTTATTGATAACAATTGTAAGTTCTTTTTTGTTAGCTTAAATTTATTTTTTATAACTATTTTTAGTTCATTTCTGATTTGTGTTTAAAATTTCATAAAATATAGATACATAAATGATGTTTGTATATCTTAATAGGTGGTGTATCTGTTGATTTTGAAATAAATGAAAAACTCCTACATTGGATGACTTTGTTATGCCCAATATGCGTGAATCACAGTTGGTTGCTCTTGAAACTGGACAAACATACGTGTCATCATTGGTAGATGTTGAATCTGAAAATATTTGTGTCACACCTTTGGAAGTTGCTAAAGCTGGAAAAACAAAGTTCAATCAGTTTGGTGTTATTGAGGGTGAAAACACATTTAGCTCAGCAGTTCAGCATGTTCGTACGAAGATTCCAGGAAAGTATGCTCAATCA
>NW_006245364.1:0-491 GCF_000226075.1 Solanum tuberosum
TAATAACATTAGTTAGTGAGCATACAATAACTGAAATAGAAAAAGAAGAATGTTTGAATAAAAGCTGCCTGACAGTTTCTAATTAAGGAATAGTTAAAATCTAAAAAAGATATGCATAGAAAATAGACAAAAGAATTTTATAGGCCAAGAATTAACAGCTGTAAAATCATGAAAAGAGGAAGCAAATTCCAACAATGTCGGCAGAAATCTTGTAATACGAACAATTTGTTTGTGCATTTTTCCTGTTTCAAGAAATCACCAGAGAACAATTGAAACGACGGGTGCATTACTCTAATGTCAGAGAATTCACATAAGCGTAACAAGATTATTGTAAAATCTTTACATGAGTTATCAAGGGACATGCCATGTTCCTTTATCTGACACAGAAATGTAGGACTTTTCACAGTCGATGATACCTTCTTTATTCTTTGGAGGTGTGTTGGTGTCTTCTCGATTTTCCACTTCCACATATGAAGTGAAACTCCAAGATC
>NW_006245365.1:0-491 GCF_000226075.1 Solanum tuberosum
TATATATACATATTTGTTCATTGACTATATATTATGATACACTCAAAAAATGAAATATAGCTTAACTAAACATGGAGTATACACTAATACACGGACTATTCAATCCCGACTAACTCAAAATCACCTCTAACAGTCCCAAATTTTAGATATGAAATCCTTTTTTGATATATAATTTGATATCTAACTTGAAGTTTGATATGAAATTAATAATATGTAATTATTTCAAACTATAAAAATAATTAGTGAAATAATATGTAATTATTTCAAACTATAGGAATAATCTAGTAAATATGGTATGAACCCATCTCAACATGAGCCAGCCCAACAGTCTGCCAAATTGCTCTCTTAACTTAAAAAATGGGCTTGTCTTGAATGAAAGTAGCCCAACCTATTTTATAAGATTGGGCCCATGTAAAAACTTGGCCCATTACAAACATACCAGCAATAACGTACGAATAGCCCATCGAATAATAATACAAGTATTATAATAA
>NW_006245366.1:0-491 GCF_000226075.1 Solanum tuberosum
GCAGTTTGTTCCCAACTGCACATGAATGACATTAGGATGCTTTCTGGTGGTATTCTCATGCAGGTTAACACACAAAAGAGGATCTCCAGAAATTTGAAATGCTTCCCCAATTTCACTGATTTGGATGTACTTCCGCCTCAAACCTGGTCCAAGAATGTCATAGAAATTCTTCGGAAGCTGGTTCTTAACATCATAGTTTCTGAGCATATAGATAAGAACATCATAGTATTTCCCGCTGTTCACACACAACAAGCATAGGATAACAACCAATCTCATAACAAATAGCTTATAGGATGCCTCAAAAATGATCCCTGGTTGTCTAATCCATTGAATTGTACCATGTTTATCGGAAAGGAATTGTCGTACCATCGTAAGAACAGAGTCATAAAACTTTTCCAAAGACTGTCGGTTTATAGCAACCTTGGAAGTGTGTAGGACCTCAGATTGCTCGGAATTCAGCCATTCCACCAATGATGATTTTGTAGTGAAAA
>NW_006245367.1:0-491 GCF_000226075.1 Solanum tuberosum
TTAGGCCCCAAAAATAGAGGGAAACGATTTGAAGGGATATTTTTCATTAATTCTTTTAAATTTGTTTTCCCTCCTAATCATCATAAAAAAAAGCTTTGGTTTTAATTTTATTTAGGTAAAAGTTAGGTAAAACTCTTATACTACTATATTCGATATACAATCACATTTACTCATTTTATTTATAACTTATTAAATTATTATATATGACTCTCTCTGTTCACTTTTACTTGTCATAGTTTGACTTGACAATATATTAAGAAAATAATTAATGATTATGTATTTTACCAAACTATCCCCTAGCTAGCTATTATAAATGATGTCTTGAAAAATAAGTATTTAATGTTGAGGGTAAAATATGAAAAAATAAATATATTTATTCCCTTTTATGATATGTCAAAGGTGACAAGTAAAAATGAAAATCTATTTTAGAAATAAGTGATAAGTAATAGTGAACGGATGAAGTATTATTTAAAACTAATTTGTATTAGATA
>NW_006245368.1:0-491 GCF_000226075.1 Solanum tuberosum
CATCTCAGTATTATAGATGCTTCATAGACAGTCAGTCGGCTAGTATTGAGTCTCTCATCTATGTTAATATGTAAATATTCTATTTTGAGACTCGAGTTGCCTTTTAGAGCCAGATTTTATCAGTTAGTTTGTTTTGTGACCTTTCATTGCATTGAATTATTCTGTTGAGTTAGGTTTCCGCTGAGTTAAGAAAGCCAGGCCAAGGGTTCGCTTGGGCCAATAATGGTCTTCGAGTGTCGGCCACGTCCAGGGTGTAGGTTCGGGGCGTGACATAATCGGGGAAGAGATACTCACCTCAACTCAACTCCAATATGAAAGAAATAATAAAAGATGCGATATTAGAATCTTTTAACATAGTAAATGTCAACTCGAATGTATAAAAATACAATAAAATACTTTTTACTCTTATTTGGGAGATATTCTCTAACCGACAACCATCACTATGACCTAGGTGTTGATACGCTGCCAGAACTGTCCTATATCTTGTCGGG
>NW_006245369.1:0-491 GCF_000226075.1 Solanum tuberosum
CTTTTGATGGATATTGCTTTCAAGTAACATTAGCTGCTCTTATAGTGGCTCCTTATTATAGCATTGCATAGTGTGAGTACGTACAGAATCTTCGACTTCACGTGATAATAATAACGATAGTAAATAAATCCTAACATGATAAAATTATTCTGTAAAAATATGATTTGTTGAATCTGATCATGTTTAGATTGATCATTAACTCGCTTATTCATTAATTTAGCCTATTTCAGTTCATAAAAAGACACAAAGATTTAGGATGTGTTTTTTTCACTTTGCTTATCCATATCCTCCATCATCTACTCCTTCCATTACCAATGATATTGTGTCTAACTAGGCATGGAGTTTTAAGTGAGGAAAAATGATTTTTGAAATTTATAATCTAAAGACTAAAATAAGTTATAGATATATTTTAGATTGTTTTTGAACTAGATTTGCAAAGCACGTATAGGTTAATGTAATCCATGCATAATAAAAATGTCATCTTTAAAAAA
>NW_006245370.1:0-198 GCF_000226075.1 Solanum tuberosum
GGTGGCATTTGAAAGAAAAATCATTGACCTACAATTTTCATATGTCATGTCTCACTTAATTTATTACGACTAAAAGAAATGGTAGTATACATTGTTTGCCTTCTAGAGAGGAAGACATTGATTGCACGTAGTTTTTTGACCAATGTTTTGTATGGATGTTTGTGATGATTTAATAAATTATGTGTGTTAGTTCGAATG
>NW_006245370.1:339-491 GCF_000226075.1 Solanum tuberosum
TGAACGTTTGAAGTTTTTCTTATTACAACTACACTAGTCTCGGGTAAAATGGTCATAAGGTTTTCCTTTAAACATTAAATGATAAAAAAATTGGGGGCATTTGAAAGAAAAATCATTGACTTACAATTTTCATATGTCATGGCTCACCTAAT
>NW_006245371.1:0-491 GCF_000226075.1 Solanum tuberosum
GAGATGGCAATGAAGAATTATTAGCATGGTGGAGGAGCTGGAGCGTTGCATTTCCAATTTTGACCAAAATGGTTCGTGATGTTCTAGCTATTCAAGCTTCATTAGTTGCATAAGAGGCTGCTTTTGGTGCGGCAAGGTTTCAACTTGGCGATCATAGACATTCATTGGCGGAAGACAGTTTGGAAATATCAGTTTTATTTAGAGACTGGGTCAACGCCGAGAGGAGGAATTATAATTTGCCAAAGTTAAGTTCCAAACAAGAAGCTTGGATTAATGCAGTAATTGGATCTAGTGATGATGAATTAGAGTCACAAGAGTTTCTAGCAAGTTTGCCAACACCGGAGGATGTTACCGTCGATATGATGCGACAATTAGATTTGAATTTTAAAGGAGAATACAAATATTAGATTACATCCGAGAACTACTTGAAACAGAACCCTTCTTAGAAGGTGGCAGCGTAAATTAGTTACTCATCTAATAGTTGTAACAAA
>NW_006245372.1:0-491 GCF_000226075.1 Solanum tuberosum
TGGAGAAAAACGGGAGGGGAAAAGTTTTACAGAAAGGTGGGAGTATTTTTTTAGAAAAAAAAAAGCTCTTTTGCGGCTATTCTTTAAATTTGCTACTAAAAATGTACTTATTGCTGGCCATTATACATTAGTCGCTGATAGTTTGCCTTGCGTAAATACATCAACGGCAATTACCTGATTGCCGCAAAAAAATTGCCGCTAAAGTTCATTTTTGTAGTAGTGTCACGAGACCCCGTCTACGGTCCGTGAGTCAATCTACGGTCCGTAGATCGGGACCGTAGATCACTCATACACTTGAAACTTCAGAAAATTTAGCAACTTACCTGGGATCTACGGACACCATCTACGGTCCGTAAGTCAAACTATGGTCCGTAAGTCAAACGAAGGACCGTCGATGGGCTCCGTAGACCGCTGCACCAGACCATTTTCTGTAGATTTTCTGTGGTGTACCTGCTCATGTAGCAATCAATAGGCTATTCTTTTTACATTTT
>NW_006245373.1:0-491 GCF_000226075.1 Solanum tuberosum
GGAAATTCTGAGGTTTCTGGGGAGATGATTGCTGATTGTTTTTTATTTTATCATTTTATTAGATTTTGGATGTCTATGACCTCCGTTGTGTTTGATACATTTTTAGGTTTTTTTTTTTTTTTTTGCAACAGGGACTCACTCCGCAATAGTGATTTCTTGCAAATTAGTTAGATGTGATTGAGTTTTTTTTTAATAATAGAATTGGTGAAATGAATCTTAGGTTTAGTTCGGGGATCTGATTTAATGGATATTTTGCTTTATTGTGTAATAATTATCACGAATGATAACATGTTTATAAGATTTGTTGAATTTGGTTTTGCTGAACAGTAATGTTTGTGTTGACTCTTCAGCATGAAGTGCTTTCAGTTTGTGCTTTCTTGTAGTAATTAACACGGAGAATAACTCTTTTATCATATTCAGTGAATTGGATTTCATCGAACAATAGTGTTTGTGTGGACTGTACTGTATGTAATTCTTCACTAGGAAGGTTC
>NW_006245374.1:0-491 GCF_000226075.1 Solanum tuberosum
GCATATGACTACTGGCAGGATCAACCAGGTAGCATTCATAAATCAGGACAAGACCACGTCATATTCCCGCAAACACATGGAAAGTGGGAACAGACGCAGACTTGACCGTCATCTTTTGTCCGGAGACAAACGTGCTTAGCAGGACAGAATTTCTTCGGGTCACCGCCATAATATTTCCGCAACCGAGATCTCAGCAAACAGCTTATTCACCTTTGCGAACAATGCATAAACAATGCAAAGACGCAAGGATCACAAGTGCCGGCTTATGTGTTCACGACTTCCCCACTGAAGGAGATGCCGCAAACAACATTTTAAGCAAAGCTTAACAATTCCTTCCAGATAGGTACGCAACACAGGCCCCGGATCAGTTCAACAAGCATAAAACTATGCTAGTGAAGAAACTGAGGAGGATAGTTGGTCTGTAGTTGGGTGCGCGAGCACAGAGCCTACAAACACTAGCTATCCAATCACCACTCATACGCCGAATGTTC
>NW_006245375.1:0-134 GCF_000226075.1 Solanum tuberosum
CGTTTTGTGTTTTTTTCTTTCATATGTAAACCAATTTATTTTTTTAACAACGTGTTTTTTTTTATGGTTTCAGTGTTAACCAAGATTGTAGTCATAAGCCATTTATTGAAATATCAAAGTATTTTACCAAAATT
>NW_006245375.1:345-491 GCF_000226075.1 Solanum tuberosum
CTTCAATAAATGTAGGAACTATTTTTCATATTATTATTTACACCAATTCACATACTTAAAATATGTACAATATTTTTATTTATGAGGTTCTAATTATATACCATAGATCGTCAAACTTGTAGTTTTTTGCATCACCAATTACACCA
>NW_006245376.1:0-491 GCF_000226075.1 Solanum tuberosum
CCCTCCCCTCCCCTCCCCTACTCATTCCATCCTCATTATTTTGTTTTAGATATATACCAATGTTTTTAAAATAATATTTTTTCTTACTTTCATATCCAACACAACAAATAAATAAGAAATTACTATCAAAACAGAGTAGCAGGTGCAGTCTATAAAAGTGTATTGCGTTTATAGATATTTATCATCCCCAACGCACTTGAACAATTTGGTTCTTTTTATGAACTTGATATCGATAAATCTGCAAATCTATAAATTCATTTCGACCAATTGAACCTTCTCGAACCTCTTCGCTCCTAACTCATTTACACTTTTAGTATTGACTAAAATGTCATCCGGCTCCTCATCTAAGTTCAACGGGTAGGAGAATGCGTTTAACCTGCCTTTTTACTGGAATTTTCTGCCATAGTTTTTCAACTATTTTAGCGATTATGATTGAGCTAAAGCTCTTTAGATGGCTTTTAACATGTCAACTCTATGTTGTTTCTCATTTC
>NW_006245377.1:0-490 GCF_000226075.1 Solanum tuberosum
TTTTGCAGTGAGAATGCTCAAAGAGGAATTACAATTGCTTCAGGAGCCTGGATCATATGTTGGTGAAGTTGTTAAAGTAATGGGGAAGTCAAAGGTTCTAGTCAAAGTAAGTGTATCCACATCTTTTTAGTTATCATTGAATTCCTTATTAAATTTTCGTACCCATTTGTAACTAAGTTACTGGGGTGCGGGTGTCCAATATGTGTGCGTATCTAGAGGTCAGATCCTTCATGACCTAAATTTTAAGATGCAGGGTACGGGTTTAGGTATTGATACGAGTGCGGGGATTTGACTTAAAATAGTTAAATATCTTAAATACAATTATAAAATATGCCTAAATAATGGTGGACTATTTGAAAGGAATGTACAAATTTTTTAGAGCAAGTTTGAATTTGTAATTATACAAGTACAAATGTATGTGGTTGCGGACTTTTTAATACAAATATCTTCTAACGATAAAAAACATATGCCTAATTATGATTTCACCCTA
>NW_006245378.1:0-490 GCF_000226075.1 Solanum tuberosum
AAATATTCATTTACTTTGAAATTAAAAATGTTTTCCCTTTGTTATTACATAATTTTATTTTATATTGAAAAATTATAAGATTTTTTTTTTTTACTTTTATGATACAATAAAACTAAATGAAGCATTTTCATCTAAAAAAAGACTAAAATATTTTCTCCATGTTGAATTCTTAAGTAGAGTACTATTTACTCATGAAAATATGAGTAAATATGGGTAAACTAGTATTTTACCCAACCAATTTCATACCCAATCCATTTTTACCTATATCAAATATGAGCGGGTTGAATTATTACTCATTTTATGTTGACCCATTTTCAACCCGCCCAAATTTTACCCAACCCACCCATTTGCTACCCGTACCCTATACTATAAGAAATAGTTTAAATATACCCCTAGTTATACTTTCGGGCTAAAACAGAAGAAGTATATTTACCACGAAAATATCCCTTACGTTTATCAACCATAGCAGATGATTTAGTACATAGAGTTT
>NW_006245379.1:0-490 GCF_000226075.1 Solanum tuberosum
GAAAAGGGATGGATGAACAAACTATACTCCTTCAAGTTTAGATAAACAAATGAGATGATACATCTATAAATTATTTATTACTAATTTCACTTGCCTTTTATTTATTTATTTAGTGTTGTATTTTGTTGTGTTTAATGGATAAAAGAGGTCAAAACTGTCATATATCTGTACCACAAAAATTAAAACATAGATTAATTAATATTCAAAAGCAATTTTTATTAAAAAGTAAATATTGATAATTGTTTTAGTTTTGCCAGTTTTATTTTACATTCAAATTTTGATAGTTACATATATATTTTTATGTATCTCTTATAACTCCATAAAAAATTATATTCAAATAAAATTTAAAAGTGTGTATTATGTAAGGAGAGAAACAGGGAGCGTTGTTATTTTTGTTTTATATAAATGATATTTAGATTTAGCTAATCACTACACCCTCCATTCCATATTAACATAAGCTTTGAGCCCTTTTCCATTTTTCAAATTAACT
>NW_006245380.1:0-260 GCF_000226075.1 Solanum tuberosum
CTCCTATTCAGCGATCTATTGAATTCGCATCGAAATTGCCTGATATTATTACAGATAAGACGCAATTGCAACGATTTATGGAAAGTTTAAACTACATTTCCCCATTCTACAAGAATTTGTCTCGAGATTTAGCTTTGTTATATGACAGGCTAAAAAGGGATCATAAGAAGCCTTGGACTAATAGTCTCACAGATCTTGTAAAGACTATTAAAGAAAGAGTTAAATCTTTACCTTGTTTAACCCTTGCTAATCCTGCTTGG
>NW_006245380.1:366-490 GCF_000226075.1 Solanum tuberosum
GTATATTGAAACAAATTAATCCGCATGATAAAAATGAATATCTTATTCGATTTCATTCAGGAAAATGGAGCGATGCTCAGAAAAAATATGCAACGGTAGCTCATGAAATGTTAACTATCGTTAA
>NW_006245381.1:0-490 GCF_000226075.1 Solanum tuberosum
GGACCCTAGGTTCTCAGAAGTGATAATTGAGAGGGTTTTGGCTTGTAATTTTGGAGTTTTACCCCATTTTCCCATTTTGAGTTTTTGAAAATCGTTGGTGGTTTTAAAAAGATTTCTTATGCTAAATCTTCTGGCTAAGACTTTGTAACCTTAAAAGTTCAATTTCCATTTGATCAATTGTGTTTTTTAACATAAAAAAATGGAATTTTAGATTGACAAGTTAAAGGTTTTCAAGAACTTGAGTTATAAGGTAAAATAATGATAATTACTAATTTTAACTCCTTTATCAAAATGGTTTTCACCAATGAACTCCAATGCCTTGGGTAACATTTTCAAGTAAATTTTTTTGAATTCAAACCTCATTTTTTGGAATTCAGTTTTTGAGTTGATTTGACATATTTTTCAAAGTGTATGATATGAAAGTTGTTATTTTTGGAATCTTATTGTGCTTACTTTAGATTGTGTGGCTTTGGACATTGTTCGGAAAGGA
>NW_006245382.1:0-490 GCF_000226075.1 Solanum tuberosum
ATGCAAAAATGCGATAGAAGAGAGCAAGGGCGGCTCGACGAGCCCGACTTACTTCGCCCAATGGTCCTTTATGGCTTAATTTTGGTGAAAATAAATTATATTTTAATCAGTTAAGTTAGTATCAAATTTTTAATCAATTTAGGCTAGAACAACTTTTGTTAAGTTTCTTAGTAGACTTGAAGGTTTTTTAGACTCAATTTGGAGATTTTGCAAGTGGGTTTCGAATTTTCTGCAAATTAGAGCATTGTAAATGCTTAATTACTCTTACCTAGTTGATGGCTAATCGATTTGGTAACTAGTTCTACCTTCCCACAAGCAAGGGCTTCATCAGTAATCAAAACTACAAGGTGCACCAGGTCTAACAAACCCGTTGTCAGCTACGGGATTCATCATGGTCCACTCCCATTTATATTTCTCTTGTAATATGTAGATGCATTTCAAAATAAAACAAAGAATTTTAATCTTATCAAATCATATCATTTCAAAGTTC
>NW_006245383.1:0-490 GCF_000226075.1 Solanum tuberosum
GTTATTTTATCAAAATCAAGATTAAATTAATTATTTTGGTCCCATTTAACCCTTTAATATTTTATATTCTTAAAATAAGATTAAGTTAGTTGTCCTTGTGAAAATATCCATATATAGTTAATAACATTATTTTTATTTTCCTATTGTTAGGTAACAATGTCTTTTATATCACCCCAAAATGAACTACGTTACGAAAAAAAGGAGATATATACGATGCAATGCATAGTTATAAATACAATGACTAATATAGAACGGAAGGAATAGCATTATAACTCTAAGACGGCTTAGAATTAAGTGGTCAACCGAATATAAAAGCTTCCCTTTTCACTTTATATCAATATCTAGTTTTATTGTTCATTTTTTGATAGATAATTAGATAGTTACTATCTTCGTCTCATATTAGATGGACACTTTCTATTTTACATAATAATTAAAAAATTATTAATAGATTGATTAACTTTACTATTTCGCCCTTTGTTCATATTAATTA
>NW_006245384.1:0-490 GCF_000226075.1 Solanum tuberosum
GTTTAATTACAGATTTAATTAAAATTTATTTATTTCTGTATAATAACTTTTGGTTGACTAGTAAGATCTAAAATTCATTCTCATTTAAAAAGGGGAAGAAGACTATCATTAATATCCATCAAGAAATTGTAAACCCTGGAGCAACAATCTCACTTGGTTAACCAAATTTTATTAGACATTTAATTTTTTATTTTTTTTAAAACTTAGATAATTTCAAAACTAAAATAAATAAACTTGAATACAAGTCACAACTATAGTTTCATAACTTATAATAATTTTATAATATAAAAAATTGAAGCCTACAATAATTTGAAAAGCCAGTGTTGATGAGTTTACTTATTGTTTCTTGCACCCATAGATAAACTCATTTTCTGAATGAATTTTGCTAGCCTGATAAAAGATAAAAAAAAAACTAATTAATCTTGATAAGTTTAAGAGAAAAGTTCTATATAAATAGATGTGTGTGTGTGTATATATATATATATATATA
>NW_006245385.1:0-490 GCF_000226075.1 Solanum tuberosum
CAAACAAATTTCAATAGTTGGTGAAGGGTAGACGGCATAGCCCCGGCCATATGAATAAACGGTCTTCCTAGAAGTAGGTTGTAACTAGTGTTGATATCCAACACCTGGAACTCCACATTAAACTCTGCAGGACCCACCTGAATATCCAAGTTTACTGCACCCAATGTGTCTCTTTGCACTCCATCAAAGGCCCTCACATTGACTTGGTTCTGGTGAAGTTTTCTCAAGTCAAATTTCAGTTGCTTGAGAGTCGAAAGCGGGCAGATATTAAGACCGGACCCATCGTCGACCAAAACACGATTCACAACTTTATCCCGGCATTTGATGGTAACGTGCAGAGCTTTGTTGTGCATCCTTCCTTCAAAGGGCAACTCTTCGTCACAAAAGTTGATTCGATGTCCCCGAATGACCTAGTTTATCATGGCTGCTAGATCGTTGCTATTAGTACCCACAGGCACATAAGTGTCATCTAGAGCTCTCATCAAAGCAT
>NW_006245386.1:0-490 GCF_000226075.1 Solanum tuberosum
AATCTACCATCTCAACACATTAGCTATGATGTACCAAATAGTAATACTGACAGAAGTATACAGAAGGGCCTTATGAACAACAAATTTCTTCATTAGAAAAGCTGATAATCTGAACCGAAAACTTATGGACATGAAACAATTCGAATCGAACTTTTATCAAACTAAACAAATCAGACATGGAATAAATGATTCAAAACATAAGCATATTTAGACAAATTAATATGTGAAACACACTTAATATCAGAGGAAATTCAAACGGAGACTCAAACCACCCTAAGGAAACAAAATGAGAACTAGAAAGACACCAACTAGTGTAGAAAGACTAAATCACTAAAACTTTCAATGTACTAATAAACCGAGTCACATAAATCGATCAATTAATCAAAACCTCATATAAGGAGCTAGAACATGCGAAAGAGTGTCTGGAGTTTAAATTATAATTCTGAAATTGAAGCACAAAATCAAACGAAAAGCAATTACCTTCTTTGGA
>NW_006245387.1:0-490 GCF_000226075.1 Solanum tuberosum
TCTTTTAATCTATGTGGATGATATAGCAGTTTTTGGCTCTTCTAAGTCCTTAGTATCCGAGTTCATCTCTTCAATGAGTTCCGAATTCTCTATGAAGGACTTGGGACAGCTTGACTACTTCCTTGGCATTGAATTGAAACGCAACTCTTTGGGACTTCTTTTACTTCAACATCGTTATACTACTTCACTTCTTCATCGCTTCAGATTAGAGAAGTGTAAACCAGTGCTAACTCCACTTCACAGTAAGTTGGATTGGAATTCTACTTCTTCTCCTTTGCTTGAAGATCCTTCTATTTATCGTCAAATGGTTGGGAGTCTACAATATTTGTGTTTTACTAGGCCGGACATTCAATTTGCTGTCAACCTTGCTTCTCAGTTTCTTCACCAACCGCGACAATTGCATCTTCAAGCAGTAAAACGCATTTTTCGATATCTCGCTGGCACAATTGATTGGTGATTACAGTTGTATAAGAATTCTTCCTTGTCGCTT
>NW_006245388.1:0-490 GCF_000226075.1 Solanum tuberosum
ATTTACATTTAACGTACTTAAAATTACTTCTTCCCCAGTGCTGTCACTTTCAGTCTAGACCAATTATTCCTTGTAATTAATTTGTCATTGACAAATGACTATTGGTAGGAAGGAGGGAACGAAAATGTTTTGGGAAAATGATTTTCATGAAAAATCAAACTTGTAGTTTTCGAACAGATTCATCTGCTTCTCATCCTATCATTCTGATTTCTTTAGACATAATTCAACAGCAACTTACTTTAGTCAAGAATGGCGTCGGTTCTAGTTTTGTGTCTGTGAAGTACCCAAACATTAATTCTCATTTTGTTGCTCCATTCAGTACTGCTTGTGGGTGTCAAAGCACAGATGCAGGTGAAGCCCTTATATTACGATTGTTCAATGTCCAATAACTATACAGAAGGAAGCAAATTCCAATCAAATCTTAACCGATTGCTGTACACATCACTATACAATAATCTATACAAAAGCCAGTGAAGGAGAAGACCCTGAC
>NW_006245389.1:0-490 GCF_000226075.1 Solanum tuberosum
TGTCCTATACTTTGCCGTCATATAGAACTACTTTAACATTAACTTAGTGGATCCACTAGCTTGACTTACGTGATCATCTAAAAAGAATGACCCGTTAGATCCCATGTTGGCTACATGGTTCTTATGGAAAGTTGAGTTAATATGAACTCACGTCCCCAATTCGGTGCTCAATACTACTCCCAAAAATACTTTGGCTCATAAGTGTTTTAAACACAAACTTCTTTCTCTAGTTTGAATTAATTGCTCAAACTACCCTCTTAAAAGAGGTAATTGCTCTTGAAAACTCTTTCTAAAAAGAACATATCAAAACCATATTTTAATATGATCATTGATGGTATTTCTAGAGACCATACTGTTTAAACATTGATGACATACTCAGTTGTCATACTAATCATGTTTTAGAAACTCTTTCGCAAAACTCATCTTTTTCTTAAAAGAGATAGTAGTCAAACTACTCAAAACTCTTTTGGAGATCTCAGTTTCCTCTCAT
>NW_006245390.1:0-490 GCF_000226075.1 Solanum tuberosum
TTCTCTTTACATTTTTTTAAAAAGATGGCTAGTAAGACTAGCATATCCTTTCCCTCTTCATATTTGTCAAAAATCTGCTTTATTTTTTTTTATACACTATCTTTGATTATTATTATTTTTATCTAGTTTCCTAATACATTTTTTTGCATGATCATTCATTTATCTTTATATTTTTTCATATATTATCTACAAATTTTGTTTTTTACACACACTCTCTGTTGTTCATTGTCTTCTATCGAAATACATTTATCTATAATAAGAATTATAAATCTAAAAAGAAAGAAGAAAAATCTATGTGAAAAAATCTGTCAAACACCATTTTTCCGATCCGTTTCTCTCCCTCCGTCTCTTCTATCAAAACACATTTATCTAAAATTAGAATTATCAAATATAAAAAGTGTTTAATTCGAAAGTGATCTTGGTGTCACACGGAAGCTTACAATTGCAAATCATAGATATGATTGATAAATTAGACGACAAATAAAAACAT
>NW_006245391.1:0-490 GCF_000226075.1 Solanum tuberosum
CTCAGTCAAAACACCTAACTTTTTACTACGGAAGTGTTAACCCCTGGTGTGTTCCTAAGCCACACATCAAGTGTTGCAGTCTTAACACTAGACCAAAGCCTTGGGAGCAAAACTATTTCAAATTCTCATGATCAGCTTTGCAATCATACAGTTCAAACCTTGGTATAAGGCTGCCTAATTATACACTTCCTTAGTGCAAGCTACTTCCACCCCAGAGAAGAATGAGAAAATAAACAAATTGACGGATCAGTATTTTAAGAGCCAGCACAATCATGATACTAAAATGTACACTTTAATATATATGAATTTAGTAATAATAATAAACTTACTACTATAATAATCCAGTTGCCATTAGAAAAACTAATTTCAATATCCAATTATACAATAAAAACTGATATTAGACCAAGTTCTCAACGTTGAGATTCAAAGAAACAAGCAGTTCTCATTACTCAGAACAGACAAATCAGGCTACCTTGATACATTACATCTC
>NW_006245392.1:0-490 GCF_000226075.1 Solanum tuberosum
CGCATCAGATTTTTGAACCTACATGTTGAAAATGTTCAGAATCACCACAACAATATCGAAATGCCTCTATATCCTCTTTGTTCTTCTCCAGAATCAAGATCTTTTATACACTTGAGAGTTGAAAAAAATCAAAAAGGCTAGAGGATTATATTTCCACACATATTTTTTGACATCTATTTTTAACATATAGCTAATTTTAATTTAAAAATACAAAACATGTGATAAAGTTGTTTTTCATTGCTTTTAAAGGCAAAAAAATAATTAAAGTGCTGACAGGTAAAGCTATTTTCAACAACCAAACAATTCATTTTTATCCCTTTTAGTTATGGAAGCTATTAAAGCAATTGTAGATAGATTTGAGTTCTCAGTAATGAATTTGCAGGTTAAGAGCTTCATATAGCTGACATCATTCCATACCCCATATATGTTATGTATTCCTGTAAGAAACAGATGCACAACCGAAAAGATAGTAATAGTTGATCAAATGCAT
>NW_006245393.1:0-490 GCF_000226075.1 Solanum tuberosum
ATGATTCTCACCCACTCTTTGCACATAGTTTCATTATTAGATTATCAGACTACCCAGTTCAAGTTTCTGGTCTAGTCATGTTATAAGGTCGATTGTTACTATGTCATACTCAAAGCCAACACAATTAACTAATCGTAGCCTACCTCTAGCATACAACCCAGAATCTGACGGGTATCATTTTGTAAGCCATCATGCTTCATTCCGTATCATGCTTCTACACATACAATCCTAAGACATGCCGGTTTCAACAAAAATTGAACAGTCTCTTGGGGGAAAAGAACACAGGCAAGAAAACCGCAAGAGAGGATTCATGAGTTGGGTTACTCAGACTTTACCCTATCACTCACAATCCATTTAACCCACCCCCAACAAAATTAGATGCAATTGTCCACAATGCATACATAGATAGGAAACGAAAATGGATTTGGGTGAAGCAAACCTGTGGCGCAAAGAACCGGCGAATCATCAACACGCAGGGGGGTCCGGTTTC
>NW_006245394.1:0-490 GCF_000226075.1 Solanum tuberosum
TCTACACTCAATTCAAATTAAATTAACACCCTTATTTATGTTTTTTACCTTTTTGCCTTCAAAATTGTTTTTTTTTATCTTTATTTTTTAACAAATGTTTTCAATTATTAAAAAGAACTTTTTTTTTTTAATAAATTGTTAGAACCTGAAATTTTTAATGTTACAACGTGAAAGTTTAAATCTACTGCTATAACTTGAAAATATTAATATAATATATGTCATATATGAAGTTTTCACCATTTTTTACCCCTGAAAAATCTGTGTATACAACGAGTGTTATGTTTATTTGCTATCAAGTAAGCATGAAGCAATTGAAGCATTTAGGCAATACAAAACTGAAGTTGAAAATCAGTTGGATAAAAAATAAAAATGATAAGAAGTGATAGAGGTGGAGAATATGAATCTCCATTTGCGGAAATATGTTTGGAAAATGGAATTATCCATCAAACAACTGCCCCTTATTCACCACAATCTAATGGGATTGCAGAAA
>NW_006245395.1:0-490 GCF_000226075.1 Solanum tuberosum
TCTTCGTTACTGACCAAACACCGGACCCTTTTTGTTATATTATGGGATGAGTTGTATTTAGAATGTAAGGGAAGTTGGGGAATTATGGAAGGAATGATATGATGGAGGAGTTATGGAGTGATTTGGGGAGGTTAGAGAATGTTAGAAATGGTTTTGGGAGTAATGGAGGGAATGGGAGTGGTTAAAAACCAATGGGGGTTTTTAAATGGGGAAATCCGGGTCGGGTCAGACAGTCTGAGGTATGGACTCACGAGACCCCGGCTACGGTTCGTGAGTCGATCTACGGTCCGTCGATCAGGACCGTAGATCACTCATATACTTGAAACTTCAGAAAAATGTGGACGCTTACCTGGGATCTACGGACACCATCCACGGTCCGTGAGTTAAATGACGGACCGTCGATGGGCTCCGTAGACCTTTGCACCAGACCATTTTCTGCAGATTTTTCGAGGTATACCTGGACATGTAGCAACCAATAGACTATTCTTTT
>NW_006245396.1:0-490 GCF_000226075.1 Solanum tuberosum
CGGCCAAAGAAACAAGACAGGATCGATACACTCGATCTACCACTAAGGATTCACCCATTGGTCTAGAAACATGAATAGGCATATGCATGCAATCAGAAAGCATATCAAACCCAACAACAAAATAGGTAAACACATATGAGAAAGTAGATCCCGAATCAAACAACACAGACACAGGTCGATGGCAAACTTGGACGATACATGTGATCACAACATCAAAAGTCTCAGCCTCAAGCCTCCTTAGAAAAGCATAACACTGGTCATCTTGGCCGCCTGTAGTCTAAGTAGAATCTCTACCTCCACCTTCAGGAGCTGGAGTACCCCTACCAGTAGTCTTGTCACCTCTATCGGACTAAAATTTGCCTCGACCCCTGGCTGAAGGCACATAATTCCTAACTAGAGAAGCCGAATAACTACGTTAAGGTCCTAAATGAGTCTGTAGAGGACATTGTCGCATCATATGACATGGATCCCCATAAGTAAAGCAAGATAT
>NW_006245397.1:0-490 GCF_000226075.1 Solanum tuberosum
CTGCTAATCCCATTATGTAGGAGGGTCCTGCTAATCCAAATCTCATTATATAGGAGAGTCCTGCTAATCTCATTATGTAGCAGGGTCCTGCTAATCTAAATCTCATTATGTAGGAGGGTCTTGCTAATCCCATTATGTAGGAGGGTCCTGCTAATCTAAATCTCATTATGTAGGAGGGTCCTACTAATATAAATCTCATTATGTAGGAGGGTCCTGCTAAACTAAATCACATTATGTAGAAGGGTCCTGCTAATCCAATTCCATATTTAGAAAGGTCTTGCTAAATGAAATCATTAAATGGAATCACCACAACATTATTTTTTGCCCAGTTTATACCCAAAAAATATCATTTAAGCTATTAGCATAAATTAAAAGATTTGTACCAAAGAAAAGTGCAAGTCATCGATGCAATTAGGGTGTTTGTTCCCTAGAAATGAAAGACGGTATCCCTAGGGTGTGTAACGACTCGGAAAAAAATGATAGGTTAAGC
>NW_006245398.1:0-490 GCF_000226075.1 Solanum tuberosum
TTCATACAATTCCTTTGGAAACATAACTTTATCAAATGAATAGGGTTCATGTGATACTAAGAATGAATAACACAATAAAATTCACAAAACAAAAGAATAAAAAACCCTCAATTGCTAATAATCGAACTCAATATCAAGAACTACTAATGCATCCTTTAGATATAACAATTTTTTTGACTAAATTGAGATGTAGGGCGTGAGGATGAACAAGTCCAACACTGTGATAGCCTTACATACCTGGAACGAACAAAAGTTCTTGGCGAAAATCAATGCGAATCTTGAAGAACGCTTGAAGAACGTGAAAAGATGGTTTTACATTGATTAGACCCTTATTTGGGTGAAGAAAAATGAGGCTAGGCTTATAAGGAATGGGAAAAGACCAAAATACCACTCCAAAAATGATTTGGGGTGCCTTAAAAGAGAGGACCAAAATGGCATAACTTTTTACTCCAAGCTCGAAATTAAGCAAACTTGGCGGCGTTAGAAAGAG
>NW_006245399.1:0-489 GCF_000226075.1 Solanum tuberosum
GGAAATTCTGAGGTTTCTGGGGAGATGATTGCTGATTATTTTTTATTTTATCATTTTATTAGTTTTTGGATCTCTATGACCTCCGTTGTGTTTGATACATTTTTAGGTTTTTTTTTTTTTTTGCAACAGGGACTCACTCCGCAATAGTGATTTCTTGCAAATTAGTTAGATGTGATTGAGTTTTTTTTTAATAATAGAATTGGTGAAATGAATCTTAGGTTTAGTTCGGGGATCTGATTTAATGGATATTTTGCTTTATTGTGTAATAATTATCACGAATGATAACATGTTTATAAGATTTGTTGAATTTGGTTTTGCTGAACAGTAATGTTTGTGCTGACTCTTCAGCATGAAGTTCTTTCAGTTTGTGCTTTTTTGTAGTAATTAACACGGAGAATAACTCTTGTATCATATTCAGTGAATTGGATTTCATCGAACAATAGTGTTTGTGTTGACTGTACTGTATGTAATTCTTCACTAGGAAGGTTC
>NW_006245400.1:0-489 GCF_000226075.1 Solanum tuberosum
TTGCGATTTCCCAGACAAAAGCCAGTTGAACTATGCAAAGATTTGAATAAGGTGTGTAACATTAATAATATATATCGTTATCTCTGTTTTTTTCCTTTTTACTCTATACATATTTAGTAAAATTTCCCTAGGAAGCAATGTCACGTGACACCTCATGAGCTTACTAAACCCGCCCCTGATATACATCACCTATGTGATTTGCAAGCTATTACACACCGAAGTTTCAAAAAATATATATTCAAAGATGCACTCGATTAGTTGTATTGTATGACATTTAATTATTTTGGATACATTCATGAGTACTATTACATATAGTGTTTTCAAAAGATGGTTTTGTGAGCCTAAAAAAAGGAGTTCCCACTTTATCTGCTTCCAGCTTTTTTTGAAATAAACACAGGAGGAACTTTCATGCACAAAAAAGAGTTATCCTGAGTCATATTAGCAGCAAGGTTCTAACTGTTGGGTATTAATTACCCTAAGTTTCTTACC
>NW_006245401.1:0-489 GCF_000226075.1 Solanum tuberosum
TCGCATTTCGAGAGGGAGCCATAAAGGCTCAAACCCTTTTATTGAGTCAATCGGGTCAACCAAATGGCGCACAGGTTGAGAGAGGCAGAATAATATCAAAAATTAAAATTTTTGTGTTCCGAAAAAGCTGAAAATCGGCTAAAACGCAGCTGGTATACAGTGATATACATGTTGTATACACTGACATACAATCAGAAAATATCATACACAGGGCAAAAAACGAGAATACACAGGTGAAAAGTGCAAAAATACGAAATCCGAATGAAAATACAGAATTGAAAGTTCAAGAATCAGCATATACACCAAATATACATTTGGTGTATATCATGACCAATGAAGATGGGAAAGGACCAAAAGCCCAATAAATTGTTATTATTATGTCTTTTACAGATTTGAGAATTTGGGCCCAAGGCCCAAATTCAATTGCTTTTCCCTTTGCTCTTACTTATATGTTTATTATGTTGACTAACTGCTTGTTTAATTATGGTT
>NW_006245402.1:0-489 GCF_000226075.1 Solanum tuberosum
AACTGAAGAGCCTTGCGGTTTGATATATTTTTCCCTTATCAAATTAACCATAACCTGCTTCCTTTTCCCTACGAGCCTCATATTACGGTTTGCTAATATTGTCAACACTTGTAAATTTATAGATTATTCAATTTGAATGGAAAGTATTATTGTAATCTTACTTTATAGTATAACAAAGAAGTATCTCGTGTCATATGAAGTTTCCCCGGTTGGTTGTGGATGAGGGACTTGATTTTGTTATGATCGTGAATAATTCTCTCCGTATGAGCTATCTTTTGAAATTAAGTTAAAGTTAAAAGTTTATTTTTCTTATCAAGTATTGTTTGTTATGTGTTGTCTCAATATTTTTATCATTTTGTAAGTTTAAATTTATGAAATTTCATTTATTCTATATTTACCAAGTGTAGGAATAAATGCTACGCTAATACAAGGAAGCTAAATTCGTTGGATCCGTGCTTAGCACGGACATATTATATCTAGTATATATAT
>NW_006245403.1:0-489 GCF_000226075.1 Solanum tuberosum
TCCTACCTACATTAAGTAACTCTTCAAGAAATCATGACAAGAGTTAATATTCTTATCTTAGTTTATTTCTTAACTTTCGAGAGATATTGCCATAACCGACAAAGACCATGTGAGCTACATGGAATCTGGTGTTCTACTCCCACACCGAAAAGAGAGGGTACTACTTGCCAAAGTAGGACCTACATACATAATGGCTATCTAGTGGATCCACTAAGATAATACCTACGGGGGTACATAGTTATGGAACAAGGAGATTGCTACTAAAATACCTTGACTTACTAAGCGTGGAGATTTCCATCTCATGAGACAACATCTATGTTGGGAACCCAGACTTGCTAAAGGTGAAGGTTCTCTTGTGGGAAGCTGGACATGCTAAACGTGAAGCCCCACTCTCATTTTTCATGTTAACTCGGTGCTAAGCTCCAACTCTCTTTTTAAACATCTTTAAGCCTTTAGAGTATAAATTGAAACATAATTTAAAATGAATAA
>NW_006245404.1:0-489 GCF_000226075.1 Solanum tuberosum
AAAAAAAAACTATATAAAACAACCCCCTACATCCGTTCAACCTTACTTAATGATCCTACTCAAACCCATCAAATTTAAAAGCGATGATCTACTGGAGTATTATACCATCAAATACATTCATGATCCCATTTTTAAAGAAAGCATTCATCAAACAAAACTAAACAAGGTTTGAAATCTTGACCTAAACACCAATATTTAAACAAGAATCTAACAAATAATGCTAATTTTTAGAAAAGAACATTGACCTTAGTGACTCATCAACAAAGAAAGGAGCAAGTAGGATACTTACTACCTATAAATTATTAACAGATGCACGAGAATTGAGGAGATACTATTGTTATATATAAGTTATGACAACTCTGATCAACAAATAAACTAGCAAAGCATTTACAAAACAGAAATGCACAATGATATACAAGGAAATAATCCAAATTAAAACATGAGACAATGGATTTATGAAGTGTTGGGATTGAGTCAGACATCACAAAT
>NW_006245405.1:0-489 GCF_000226075.1 Solanum tuberosum
TAAGATATGATTTATTCATGAAAATTTATGTTTTTTTTCCCCTTAAAGGTTACTAGTTCCAAGGTCATACTTGAACATCACTGTGGTAAATCAAGTCAAAATCCATGAATGGCAGGCAATTACGTTAGGTCAATTTTCATTTAGACTTGTTAGAGGAATGCGTTTTTTTGCACTACTTTTTTCTCTTTTACTGTTTAAATAGGGTTGGTTATGTTCCACCACCACATTTGTTTGGTTGAAGAACAGAATCTTCGGCCGTAGACATTACGGGACACTTTCATGAATATTTAGTAACGATAACATAATCTGTCAACATTTTACTCTTCATAATGGGGAATACCAACAATTATTAAGTGAAACTATTTGTTTGTTTTTAAAACATGTGCTACAAAAAGTTTTAAAGTGATGTCTCTCTATACTTTTATCAAGCATAGGAAGTCGACTATTCCAAATTCGTGCTGTGTAGGGCCCAATTCGAGGTAAAGCACT
>NW_006245406.1:0-489 GCF_000226075.1 Solanum tuberosum
ATATAGCCTTACCATGACCCACACAACTCTGTTAGCAGTAGGAACCACTCTACATGAATTAAGAGATTGTTTCAATTTTTCGTGTGTGTTAGCCCATAGATTTGTTGGTGATATGGCTTTTGAGCACCTTTTTAAAAAAAATTACAGATCCATCCATAAGGATCTGGGAAACATTTCCCGTAACCTCGCCATAATAAACTCCACTTTTAGCATTTAGGTTCACTCAACAAGAATTAAGCGATTTTCTTAATTTTCGTGTGTGTTGGCCTATGGACTATTTTGGTGATATGAGTTCGGGTACTTCTTTTCGTAATCTTTAGAGAACCATCCGTAAGGACCTGGGGAACAAGTATTATAGTCTTACCATGATCGACTCCACAATTTTTAGCATTTAGGATCCACTCACTAGGAAATTAAGTGATTTTCTTAGTGTTTTTGTGTGTGTGTGTTAGCCCTGGATTTTTCGGCGATATGGCTTCCAGGCATGTT
>NW_006245407.1:0-488 GCF_000226075.1 Solanum tuberosum
ATTATATTTAGGATTGAAAATAGATTGAATTGCAATTCATCTATATAAATATGAATAAAAATTTTATTGAATAAAATATGAATTAGATCAAATATAGGACAAATTACAGAAATACACACATTTTTTCACTTATTTTCATTATCCCCTATTACTTTTAAAAATCTCCAAAATCCCTTATTTCTTTAATGTATCCGAGCTGCATATTAATGTATCCGAGCCAGTATTTAATGTATCTGAGCAAGTTTTTAATGTATCCGAACTACATATTAATGTATCTGAGCCAGCATTTAATATATCCGAGCTACATATTATGTATCTGAGCTAGTTTTTAATGTATCCGAGACAATATTTAATGTATTCTAGCTTCAATTATTGTATCCAATTTTTTAATTTTTAAGGGATTAAATGTAATTAGAAACTTATTAGGGATAAATTGTAATTCCATATTAAAACTATGGGATTTATGTAATTTATCCAAAAATATATAT
>NW_006245408.1:0-488 GCF_000226075.1 Solanum tuberosum
GTGTATTGAGTGCACATCTTATGCTAGTAACTGTTTAAAATTATGCAGCAACCATATTAGGACAGATACTTAGTTTTATGCATTTTTTGAATTTGTGAACAAAGGAGATGTGAGTTGTTGAGATGGCTGAATCCTGATGAGCCCTTCAGTTACTAATGGCAGTCCTGTTTAGATGATATTTTCAATCCTTTGGATTAACTGCTTTGGATGGTGTCCCAATGGTTGGAAAAAATGTTTATGCAGCTCCTTAATGCCCACTTGTTCTGCAGCAGGTGAAAGCATTACATAAGTTTGTAGATATTCCACAAGTAAGCTACAAGTTTTATTTTGCTTTATATTAGTTTAAAGTTGCTTTCCTAATCCAATGTCCTAAAAGAGCAAATGTTTTGTTATTTACATTTTGAGATGATTGTTTCTAAACTGATTGCAGGAGTGCACAATTTGGTCAAACAATCCTTTGAGAAGAGCGAGTTTATGGAAAGAGAAAT
>NW_006245409.1:0-488 GCF_000226075.1 Solanum tuberosum
CTCGTGATGTAGGTTCAGGTTCTCAATATCCAGATCGCGCTTAGATCAATTCTCGATCTTCACTTCAGCAGAATCAGTGGTGAGTCCTCATTCTTCGAGGACTAGTGACATATTTATCTTTATCGCTTTTAGTCTTTAGGTTCAGTTTTGCTAGATCTAGTTAGGGCATGTCCCAACATTTCTAGTCAGTTTAGAGGCTTATTTCAGACATAGATAGATTCAGCTTAGTATTTTGAGTTTGATATTTCTTTTGTATTAAACTCTCAGATTATATATATTCAGTTATAGTATATGGGTATTCCCCATCTTTTCATCTTATTTATGATTTAGCTTCCGCATCAGTTTATTTTCTTTAGTATGCTCATGATCCTGCCAGCAGGGTTAGCTTGGGATCACTTGTGGTCCTAGGTTCCGTGTCCGCATCTCGGGGGTAGCTCGGGGCGTGGCAATTATGTTAGTTTTCTCTTTGGTCTATATGGTCTTTTGGT
>NW_006245410.1:0-488 GCF_000226075.1 Solanum tuberosum
TAATTGATATGAGTTTATTTGTTTTGTATTTAGATTTATTTATTTTACATTTGCAATTTAATTTTGATAAAGACTTAATTTTTCAAGACCAAGAAGAGTTGGTCGAAATTGGACAAAGTTTCTAATTATTCAATCGTTTTATAAATAATTTATAGTTGAGTTTTTAATATATTTTGTTTTGATGTTACAGTTTTAATTCATTGAATCCAAATAGGTTTTCCACACAATTTTAAAATCCCCCCCACCCCACCCCCCCAAGAATCAAGTAGGATTAACAAACAAACTAATTAAGTGTCCATCATACTTATTAATAGTGAAGATGCGCAACTCCAATTTCTAAAAATGTGTACATGACATAAGTTTAAGAATAGTATTATAGAATCCTATTGATAAACAATTACCTACATAGCAATAGATGAGTGACTATAAAATATGAAGTCTTGTACATTACCGAGTCGTTTGGTAGAGTGTATAAGAATAATGCTAAA
>NW_006245411.1:0-488 GCF_000226075.1 Solanum tuberosum
AAACTTTAAAGTTTAAACTTAAATTCAATTGAAACTGCAAAAGTTTAAAGTTTTAAATTGAGGTTTTTTAATAATATAATATTATATAATAATTAAAGTTAAATAATAATAATAAAAAATACCGATACACAATGATCCGAGAAGAATCGGTTCCGATCAGGTCCAAACTGGTTCCTATCCGGTAACTAAGGGACAGGGTGGAACCTTTGGGAATTTCCGGTAAAATCGGTTCCGTTAAGATTCGGTAACGTGTCCTGGTTCCGGTAAAATTGATCTTGTTGATCCGGTCCTGTCCAATTGCCAGCCTTACTCTAAGGTAACACATAGTAAAACCTGGACCCTTGATCTCCGCTTACCATACCACATCCCGATTTGGGCTTGACCATTCACAATTCATTCATTGATGAGATATACCTAATTTCCTTATGACACCCTTAACCTATGTGTATATGTAAATATATATATATATATATAATGCACAATCCCGT
>NW_006245412.1:0-488 GCF_000226075.1 Solanum tuberosum
CCCCTAGGGTAGTCCTTGGGGAGTCGGGTCCTTGAGGAGTCGTACCTTGACGTTTTACCCTCAACCATAGCTCGGGACAACATTTTACACCCTTAAACCTCATGACAACTCAAAGACACACATTCATTTTACGGGTCATTACAACTACGACCTGAGATATTGCTAGGGACGATGGGGATACTGAGTTGGAAGAGACCAATGAGGAGGAGCTGGGTGTTCGTGATGCTGTTGTATATGGAGATTTAGAGGACCTCGGGGGGGCTATAATACAGATAGCTGTTGAGGCATCGCTGAGGGACATGTCTATGGTGTGATTCAGTGGAGCAAAGGATGTTATTGACCTTGACACTAATTCCTAGACTGATGGAGTCGCTGATATGCAGAGTTCACCGCTAGCTTAGCCTGACAGGGGGTTTTTGACTCTTTTTTGTTTCTTGTTTAGACTTATTTTAGTTGGTTCTTTGCATTTGAGTACAATTGCTAATTTA
>NW_006245413.1:0-488 GCF_000226075.1 Solanum tuberosum
TTTTTGATATTTCAAAAGCTATGCTTGAAAATTTATGATGAAAGTTTAGAATTGAAAAATCTCGATGGACAAATTTTACGTTAATAGGTATTGCAAAAAGGAAAGATCTTTATTGGTCCATTGGAAAGGAGGTTCATATGTTTGGAAATACATGGTAGAGAGAACATAGAAATTCTTGAGAAGTACATTTGGTGGGAAATAAGAGGTGGTTCAACCAACATTTGGTATGAATATTGGACAAAGCTTGGTTCTTTCCATCAAGAAGATAACTATCATATTTTGTTTAAAATGGAAGAAATAAAGAATTTGATTAATGAAAAGAGATGGGAGATAGAGAGACTGCATCAAATATTCTTAGAAAGAATTGTCAATCATATTTTGGGGTATTTGATAAACTTTCTCACTACAGATCTTGCTAATAGACCATGGTTGGTGCTCAATAGCACATGGAAATTTAAATTTAGTTCTGGAGGGGACTTATTGAGAGT
>NW_006245414.1:0-488 GCF_000226075.1 Solanum tuberosum
TACTCAGACTAATGATAAATTACGAATACCTTCAATACTGGCAAGCAACCATTGCAGATATCACCTTATTAGGGAATCTGATAAAAGAAAATATAGAAACATATCAACAAACTCAAGATATACATTATAAAGAATATATACTAGAAAATATAAAAGAAATTATAAGATTAATACCTTTAGAAAAAATGTATTATGACAGAATTAATACTTGAAATACACACACACACACACACCCCCCACCCCCGCCCCAAAAAAATTGGTATCAGAGCCATGGAAAGTAAAGAACAACACAAATAGACAATTATAGAGAAACGCTACGAGTTAAAACATAGACAAGAAAGACTTAAATATAACATATACGCAGGAGTATGCCAAAAATCTCTACTAGCCCAAAGAAAAACAATATTTGAAATACAACTACAAGTACAACAAATAGAATATAAACAAAAATGCAATCTATAATGAATAAAGAAGAATTTGCTATAGAA
>NW_006245415.1:0-488 GCF_000226075.1 Solanum tuberosum
TACTTCCGTATGTGTAAAGGTACTCATTTTCTTAACAGATTTATAATATTTTATTAATATAGAAAAAAAAATTTCAAATTTTGTAAATGTATAGGTACTCATTTTCTTTGTTTCTCACTCTTCTATATATAATAAAAAAATAATACTGTTTCATTTTCATACAAATATTTTTAATAATGCGTAAAAGTTATTATTTTTTAAAATCTTAATTAGTTATTATAATAAGTTTACTTTTATTTTTTAACAGTAAAAAGTAAAGAGGAAAAGCATAATATTATTAATTATTAATCATTTAAAGGGAAAGAACGGAAAACTGTAAATAATGGAAACATTCGCCATTCATCCAAATAGTAATACATAATTAGATTAATTAATAATTAGTTATAATTTAATATTCACAATTTTTTATTTATAAACAATCAATATTAATAATTTTTTTTATTGATTTCACACACTACAAGAAAACAGAGGTACGACGACATTATATA
>NW_006245416.1:0-488 GCF_000226075.1 Solanum tuberosum
CAAGGATGATGGGGACCTCGAAATCAACCTCACAGTCCAGAATCACAAAATCCGTCGAAAAGATGAAAGACTCTACTTTCACTAGCACATCATAGAGCACATTTATGGGCCTCTTCACAGTCCGATGTGCCATTAGTAACCGCATTGCAGTGGGCTTTGGGTCCCCCAGACCCAACTTCTTGTAAATAGATAAAGGCATGAGGTTGATGCTAGCCCCAAGATCACACAATGCCTTAGCAAAGTGTAGCAGCCCTATAGTACATGGAATCGTGAAAGCACCGGGGTCTTCCTTTTTCTGAACAAGAGATCTTGTAGCAATAGCGCTACAATGCTGCAATCTATCATCATTTTCAAAAATTACAGATCTTTTCTTTGTCACCATATCTTTCATGAACTTCGCATACCCAGGCATTTGCTCCAAAGGCTCTATCAAAGGAACATTGATAGAAAAACTGCTTCAACATGGTGATAAACCTGTGATATTTACC
>NW_006245417.1:0-488 GCF_000226075.1 Solanum tuberosum
TTTTGTAACCTCGACCGTCGTCAATGGATTTTCCGGCCACTGGCCAGTCCCCTCAGATGACTGGTCAGTTCTCTATAACCTCACCAGACCAATTTCCACATCTGTACCATCCTAAGAGTGCCAGCAAGTTAGATATTAATTTGCCTAGCGTACTTATGGAGATAAATAAGAGTGATTACAACCGACCAGAAGACAAGGAGACTGATGCAGTGAAGTCGACTATAAACAATTCTGAGGAGAATAATACCAAAGTTAAATATTCTGATATGCTGAAAGGCGACAATTCATACATTGACAAAAGAAACACGTTGGAGCCGATCGCTATAAAGCCTGTTTCTTTCGTAAATGGAATACCTCGTGTTACTTGGACAGAGGAGGAGGTAGAGAAGATGAATATCATGGAAAATCTGCAGTTAGCCATAGTTGGGAAATTTTCATATGGTTGGCCCGAACTAGAAGAATTGAGAATTCAAATTCCCAAACAATGT
>NW_006245418.1:0-488 GCF_000226075.1 Solanum tuberosum
TCACTCTCTTACATCGAATTTTGGATGTCACACCAAAGACGTGTTGCTCACATTGAAACAAGAATCTCATAGTTTCAGAATTTAAGCAAAATTAAAAGAATACATCTCAACTAATCTGGAAAGCTTTTAGCTCCTATTTTTACATACGTTGTACGTCTGTGAGTTATGCTTCCAACAGAACACGAATCACATCATTTCAAGGTCCCTACACCGAGTTATTGATTTTTTCCCAAAGTTGCTCAGAGCTTAGAGCAGACATTAAGAGAAGGGGACCGCGATTCATCTTTCACGACGAAATATTGTTTTGTCGTTCTTATGAGGGACTATTCTTGTGGTGTCTTGACAAAGAAGAACCTCAACAAACAATGGAGGAGGCACATTCTGACACATGTGCGCACACAGTCAAGAGCGCACAAAGTTGAGGAATTGTTATTTTGGGCAAATAGTCAACTTGAAAAATTTATTGTCATCAAATTGGAGTTAATTTT
>NW_006245419.1:0-488 GCF_000226075.1 Solanum tuberosum
AAAAAGCTCGTAGTTGGACTTTGGGATGGGCCGGCCGATCCTCCCTAGGTGTGCATTAGTCGTCTCGTCCCTTCTGTCGGCGATGTGCTCCTGGCCTTAATTGGATGGGTTGTGCCTCTGGCGCTTTTACTTTGAACAAATTAGAGTGCTCAAAGCAAGCCTATGCTCTGTATATATTAGCATGGGATAAAATTATAGGATTTCGGTCCTATTACATTGGGCTTCGGGATCGGATTAATGATTAAAAGGGACCGTCGGGGGCATTCGTATTTCATAGTCAGAGGTGAAATTTTTAGATTTTTGAAAGACGAACAACTGCGAAAGCATTTGCCAAGGATGTTTTCAATAATCAAGAACGAAAGTTGGGGGCTCGAAGACGATCATTTACTGTCCTAGTTTCAACCAAAAATAATGCCGACCAGGGATCGACGGATGTTCCTTTTAGGACTATACCGGCACCTTATGAGAAATCAAAGTTTTCTGGTTTC
>NW_006245420.1:0-488 GCF_000226075.1 Solanum tuberosum
GTTGGTGTTCTATATGACCGACATAAGACTCGACTTGCTAGATATTACGGAGGTTCAGTGAGCACCATGGCTCCCCTTCCCTCTTTCTTTTCCCGCTTTGCTAATCTTCCCCCTCTTAAACGCGGGCCGGGCGGCGACGGGCGCGGGAGGAAGAAACCTGTTCAAAACGAATTCTTTTTACTACTATTTATTTTCGAGCTAATAGTGTCCTCCTCAAATAAAACATTATCGAGATAGGCAAAAGCTATGTGAAAGTTGCAGAATACTGGAAATAAAAACAGAAGGCCAATATTTTATTTATTTTTTTCAAGTTTTTCTATTTCATAAAACATTCATAATCGTAAAAAAGAAAAGGTTCTCTATTGACTGGTATCTTTATTTCACATTCTTTTTGATTCATCAAATCTATACCTATACTTAAAAACTTTCTCCTTTCTCCCATTCCGTCGGTTAACAACCAACTAAATCTATACTTCTTCACTACTCGT
>NW_006245421.1:0-488 GCF_000226075.1 Solanum tuberosum
GAATCAGCAGCCATTTCCCAATTCAATGGATCATGAATTGATTTCTTGCACAAAACTTCTTCTACTTCTCCATTAACATGTCCATTTTGTGCAATTGATGGTGCCATTGGATCAAGAAGAGTAATACAAGAAATTTTAGTGAAGAGAAAATGCTTAGAGTTTATTTGTATATATAGATATATGATAATAAAAAAAATGTTGTGAACTTATAAAACTTTCTTCTTGTTGTTGTGGCAGATGGGATATGTGGTGAGTATAAATAGAGAGGAACAAATGACAAAATATGTGAGAGGGGGTTGCTAGGAAAAGACTAAAATGGTGGTTGTTGGAAGAACAATAATAGTATTTAGTATAATGGATTTTATTCTAAGTTGCTAGGAAAAGACTGAAGTCAAATTTTATTTGTATTGGTCAAGATTAATCGGTCCAAATTCAGTATGAGTCAAATTTAACAACTAATATATATTTTTTATATCCCAATTTATGTG
>NW_006245422.1:0-488 GCF_000226075.1 Solanum tuberosum
GGTCTTGGCGACCGATTGGGCATTAAAAAATCATCATTACTAGATGATGCCTCAAATGGAACATTATCTCTTGATTCCTCAGCATTAGGCAAATCATCACTATCACTAGCTGAAGGTGAGCCGTAATTTGGAAGGTCACGATTCATCGATATTCACAATGATCAATGGGCTCATCTTGTGTGATTATTTTCCCTATATATGTAAAAAAGTATAAATATTTATCTCATGCAATTAACGTACTTAAATAAAAAATCAAGTGTTCGACATACCGATAATCATCTGCATCAAAAGTAGGCGAGACATGAAAATTTGAGGATGTCCCAACATTTTTCATCATTTCAAAGTGTGAGGACTGACCAAAATAATTATCTAGTCCATAACTTGGAGCAATATTCCTATCTTGCTGAGGTAAACCGCTACAAAATATATAATAATAATAATACTAAATCATCTAAATTAATAAATAATTGACAAAATCAACAAATAAT
>NW_006245423.1:0-487 GCF_000226075.1 Solanum tuberosum
TGGAAAAAGGCAAGAGTATCGACATAGAGCTAACTGATGAGGATTTGAGCGGCTCAGACGAGAGATCCAGGAAACCAGAAAAAGGAGAATAGAAGTGGAGTTTGCCACCGCAATCGCACGAATAGCAGGCACTAGACGCGGAATTGGCAGCAAAGATGACAAAATGTGCTGTTATAGATGAAAAGACAGTTGTTGTGCGAAAGAAGCGCGATGCCCTCAAAGATATAATTGGGATGCTTCAGAAGCCACTTGGAAAACACTCTTTCTTCAACCAAGAGGCCAACATCAGTGGTCCCGAAGACACCGGACCTGAAGCTACTGAAGAAGATACTGGGGAGGAAATTGTCTATAGGCCTCCTCTTCAGGAACGGTGGAAGGAAGGGAATAAGAAGACCACCCTCGAAGCATATGAGTTTACACCATGATTAATGCGACAATCGGAAGAAGAATAGCTCGGGTGGAGGCACATTTTATCTTTTAGGAGCTT
>NW_006245424.1:0-487 GCF_000226075.1 Solanum tuberosum
TGGGAAAATACAAAAGAACTTATTGAATTTTTAAGTGATTTTTATAAAGCAACAAATGCTGCTTTTGGTCAATATTATTCAACTATTTCTTCTGTTTTAGTAAATATTTGTGCTATTTCATCTGAATTTGCAAAATATAAAGGAAAAGATTGATTTGAAGATTCCCTTGCTTTTATGATTGAAAAATTCAAAAAATATTTTTTCCCTATTCCTCAAATCTATTTGACTGGTACTACTTTCAACCCAAATTACAAATTAAAAGGTGTTGAAAGAATGGTTGAAAAGATTTATGCAAATTTAGAAATTAAAGATGATGAAACTCCTAGTGTTGAAGATTGTAAAAGTAGCATATATATAAAAGCTAGAGAGTTATATAATACATATAAATCTATGGAAAAAAATATTTCAATAGTTGAACCTCCATCTTGTAAACCTAGAAGCAATGATACATATGGATGATTATCTTGAGCTTGAATCATCTACTAAT
>NW_006245425.1:0-487 GCF_000226075.1 Solanum tuberosum
GAACTCATAGGCATCCTCACTCTCAGAACCATGGAACTAAGGCGACTTCAGCTTCAGAACCATGGCCTCTTGTTGCGGGCTCCTCTGTTGGCTCATTGATGGGAGCTACGAGCCTGATGTCATTGTATCATATGTTAACCATCTTCATATAGAAGAGTGAAAGAGAATAGATACCAATTAGGATCACCACATACCAATTGGAATCAAGTCATAGATTGACAAAAGAAGAAGAAGACAGAGAGATTTCTTTAGGATATGACTATTCGAAGGGATCATGCTACAAGGAACGAGGAAAAAAAGGTTGGTTTTGTTGTCAACTATGGCTATGTGACTTGATAGACTTGATATGATAGACCTTGATGTTGTCTTTGCTATAATGGGTTGCATTATGGTATTTTGTATTTGATGGTAGAACCCGACTTAGTCATAATCATTTTTGGGGTATGTTGAAAGATTTGGTGAATAGGGTGTTTTAGTAATGCCTAGA
>NW_006245426.1:0-487 GCF_000226075.1 Solanum tuberosum
TAAGTAGAATCTAATCATATATTAACCAAAAATAAAAAGAAGCAAATCATATTCAATTGCGTATGATTTTGCTATTACTTCTTGTTGGCCAAATAACAGATTTCAGCCTTCTCCATATATGTAATGTCATATATATATATATACCCAATTTGAAGAGTCATAAATATACTCTTTCAAACAATTGGAAAATCTTAATCATACCTCGGTAGTCAAACAGAATCTCCCTATTTGCATAGGGAGACACTCATATGAAGCGTTTTAACAACGAATTAATGAATTATAGTTTGGGTATGAAATTCACAATTTCAATAGTTTAGATATAAACTCAAAATAAAGAAATAGTTTAGTTTTACACTCAACTTTTTTTTTTAAAGATATTGTTTTATTTACATATTTTCTAAAACAGATATAACATTAATTATTGACACTCATACGTCATAGAGGTTAAATAGCGTGCTTGGTGGAAATCTCAATTATTCACATAGAA
>NW_006245427.1:0-487 GCF_000226075.1 Solanum tuberosum
ATAATTTATTATTGTTGATTACGTGCTTTATTGGTGGCTGTACGTTATGTGAAGTTTGATTATCCTTATTTTGATAAAACTCGACTAATAAGCGTACTATAGACTTGTATAAGTAAAATACTTATTTTTATTATTTTAAACTCCTGTCACTACTTCTTCGTTGTCGGTCTATGAGATATATTGGGTACACGTGGTTTCGTACTCATGCTTGGCCGAATCTAACTCCATTTTCTTATCAGCAGACCAACTCTGTTCAAGAGCAAATTGGCCTTCTTCGTTTTCGGCATTTCTATATTCTGAAATAGTTTGTCAATTCAGTGCTTTATTTGTCGAGTCAATCTTCATGGAGAAGACTTGAAAAGGATTTCCCGAGCATGGTTGAGATCAATGTGAAAATAAGAATGCTACACTTATTGCACTCTTTTGTGTTGCAGATTCGATTCCGAGTACCAGCACATCTCGTGGAGCTTCTTGAGTCCGAGCTTGG
>NW_006245428.1:0-487 GCF_000226075.1 Solanum tuberosum
ACTATTGGAACACTAACCTTCTAAGGAAGCTAAATACCAGTACTAAATTTGCTCCTCAACCACAACAAGGAATTAAGTGTGGGCAAGCCAATGCCATAATAAGACCTCAACCTCAGAAATTCACAAGCTCCATGAAGATTAATGTCTCTTGGTGCAACAACAATAGTATGGTAAATAATGAAGAAGCATCGAAAGACAACAACGATATGCAATGGTGGGCAAATATACTGGAAAATTGCAATGACATTGGAGAAGGAGAAGCTGAAAGAACACTACCTTCATGTAAGGAAATTAATTGCAATGAAATTGATAAAACACCAAGTTTGTTACATGAGGGAGGCAACTCCATGCAACAAGGACAAGGTGATAGTGGTTGGGATGAATTTTCTCTAGATGATATATGGAATCTACTTAATTAGCGGGTGATTTACACGAATGACCTGAGAGGTGGATGGTCTTGAACTTTTGATTTCGCTTGTCTTATCCT
>NW_006245429.1:0-487 GCF_000226075.1 Solanum tuberosum
AATTGATCTTGTAGGCATGAATTATGGGTACTCTCTAATTTAAACAGGCATTAACAACTCATGGACTGGTTTTTTGCAGTTGAAAAACACTCGATTTATATAAACGATGGAAATGGCTCTAGAGGAAATTAATATTCGCGATCATGGTGATGAAGTACTTGATGAGAATTATAAGTCAATTAAAGCTAGGTGCAAGTATTGTGCAAAAATTGTTTCTGGCTTTCATAGGCTTAAGCTCCACTTAGCAGGTATTCGTGGAAATGTAACTCCTTGCTCGGAGGTTCCTACGCCTGTTAAACAAGCATTTAATGCTGAGATTCTTGCTAAGAAGAGTTTTCAATCCTCACAAGAGATTTCGAAATCTATAGGGAGATTTTTTTATGAAGCAGGAATCGACTTTGATGCTATCAGATCACCTAGCTTCCAAAGCAGGAATCAACTTTGATGCTACCAGATCACCTAGCTTCCAAAAGATGGTAAAAGCAAC
>NW_006245430.1:0-487 GCF_000226075.1 Solanum tuberosum
ATTTAAGGACTTCCAACGCATACACAACCTTATCCCCTTCTTACATTGAAAGAGCTCGTCCTCATGCTCGAATTTCACGGCAATCATCCAGAACTTCTGGAATACTGTCTGCTGAATCATCCAATTCCAGCCAGAAAAGTCGTTTGCACTAGTGAATGGTTGAATATAGTTCGTCACAGTTTTAGCATAATCCCTTAGCTCTTCTTTATACCATTTCTACACGAGTTAATCGCTTGACAAAAGTGGTATGGTTGCTAGTCTTGGTATTAAATTAATCGACTGAACTCGTAGCAGATTTTCCCATGTTTACTGTGCTGCCGAGACTTGTTTGGGACTGCTGCCCTTTTTGCAGTTGTTGTTTTTGCTCTAAAGCCCTGGCTACATTCATAGTCGTTGATAAGTCATGTGGTTTGAGCAATTGCTTGTCTAATTTAATTGAATTATCTAACCATGCCATAAATATTCCAACGTGCAAGTGTTCTGGAAT
>NW_006245431.1:0-487 GCF_000226075.1 Solanum tuberosum
TTTCTTTCGTCCAATATTTTGATTTCGTACTCATATTAACGTTCCATTTTTTTGTAAAATGGTGTTTAGAACGGGTACATTACTATATATTAGAAATGTGAATGTTGAGGAACTTAGATCAGCCGGTCAATTGACCAATTTACCCTTCCTCTATTTATATGAAATATTTTTTCTGTTTTAATTTATTTTTATATGTTACTCCATGTTTACAAAAATAATACTAAAAACTTAAAATATTAAAAATTAGGTTAATTTGCGAAATTTAACCCATACTTCATAATTAGAACTTAAGGAGTAACATATATTATTTGAAAATTGTATTAAATAATTAACAATTTAAAATATTTAAAAAACATATTAAAATGTGATTAACTCTCAAAATTTCACATATGCAACATAAATTGGAACAAAGGGAATAACATATATCATTTGAAAATTACGTTAAGTGTACTATAAATCACAACTTAAAGTATTTAAAAACATATTA
>NW_006245432.1:0-487 GCF_000226075.1 Solanum tuberosum
GATAGGGAGGAGGAGCCTCAGGCAGCATATGTACCTCTACAGCCGGTGGCGCTGGGGGAAGCCGAGCCACCACTTGCACCAGCTGCTGCTGCAGCTCCAGCTCCTGATCTTCATGCTTTGCTGACTCATATACTAGTAGCTATTGGGGAGATACGACAGGCAGCAGCACCACCTCCAGCGCCGCAGGGTCAGCCTGCTGCAGCGGCACCAGAGGTTAAGCCGCCATCAGTTCATATGGCTGTCGTGTCAGACTTAAAGGACGGGGAGATGACACTACGCGAGCAGAAGATGCTCGGGGTGTTCTAGAGGTTGGCACCGCCGATATTCTCAGGGACGATTGGGGAGGATGCCTACGAGTTCCAGCTCACTTGTCAGGAGCAGCTACAGTCATTAGGCCTCTTGGAGTCGAGAGGACCCACCGCTCATCAGTTTTGTGGGTCAGCCAGGCAGTGGTGGTGCTCGTATCGAGATTCCAGGCCAGCTGGAT
>NW_006245433.1:0-487 GCF_000226075.1 Solanum tuberosum
GAGGATTCCATTTGCGACCCTTCCTTGATATTTCTTTTCACATAGGAATCCTCTATTTTACTCTCCAAATATAGAGTTCTCTATTTTTTCAGACAATGAACTCCTCTATTTTACTCTCTAAAAAAGAATATTCTTCTCTCTCCTTAATATTATATTATTATTTCTATTTCTATTTCATTTTCTTATTTCATAATATAAATCCATTCTTTCTTTCTTTTTTCAAAATAATCACCCTATATAATTTTCATGTAATATCAAATTGTTATTTTTTTTAAAATTCTTTATTTAATATACAATTATATTTTTAATTGAAATTTTTAAAAGAACAAACTACGAAAAAATTGAAAAAAAGAAATCAACAAGCACATCCGCAATCACAAACACAACAATTCTCTAGATCAAACACTATCTTTTTTCCGAATATTGTTAAATTTGAAAACGACCTACCGGATTACTAAATTATTTTTGTGATTTTAAAAATCATTAT
>NW_006245434.1:0-487 GCF_000226075.1 Solanum tuberosum
ACTTTCCATCTTAAGAATCCAAAGAAAATGTGTTCACTTGTAGTATCCCGTCTACTTTATTTCCCCTCTCCTATTTTTGGTTAGCTTTATGTACCCCTGAGAAACACTGATTGAACATTTTACCTTTACAAATTGCTCTACTGATGGATTTAATTTGCCATCACGTGTTTTCTGTGCATTTAACGCTATTGCTGGTCTA
This sequence comes from Solanum tuberosum, assembly GCF_000226075.1. NCBI lineage: Eukaryota > Viridiplantae > Streptophyta > Magnoliopsida > Solanales > Solanaceae > Solanum > Solanum tuberosum. Next base: position 200 of record NW_006245434.1, read on the forward strand.
AATTATTGCCCCAAACTCATCATCTTAATAGTTGCTTCTATTCCCTCATGAAACCACCACTCATGAAACCTCTTTTTATTGTTGTACGTGAAAACCATATTATAACAAGCTTTCAAGCTAGGAACTACATGCAATGTTTTAACGCATTCTCCTCTTTAGATTTTATTTGATGAAAATGGAGATAAACTGCACCTTTCACACTAGCAACAGCTGAACATTATCCTTTTTTCCCCCCAGAATGACCTAATACATATGAATAAAAGATCGCTGCTTTCACATGCTGGTGAC
>NW_006245435.1:0-487 GCF_000226075.1 Solanum tuberosum
GATGTCGAACATTCTTTGATGGAATGACCTTGACCCCACCCCCCCTCTTGTTTTTAAATTCATTAACAATCTGACTCAATGTTTGAAGATACATGATAGAATCTTCGTCTTGTTTCTTGCACTTCTCACAGAGAAAGCCAGAGCATCTTCTACAAGAGGTAGCCCCTTGGTCTTATCCAGCACCAGCACTAGCATCAATACCATGACCATTAACCCCATCAAAAACAACTAATTCATTAACAACTCTGTCTCTTTTGATGGTTCTTGCTCCAGCCAATTCCATTTTAACTCTATCCATAACAGGATCAAATAAGGTTTCAACCAACCCTAGAGTAATTAGATATGGCATTTGCAAATCCTTTTCTGTTGGGACAAGCCATGGATGCACAACCTAAAACTATAAAAATGAGTCATCCTTAGGAATATTTGGGAGAAGAAGAAGAGGAAATTCTATTTTCTTTTACTATTCTTTAAAAAATGGTTTGGA
>NW_006245436.1:0-487 GCF_000226075.1 Solanum tuberosum
TATATACCAGATAGTTGTATAAATATAATTATTTTATATACTATCGGGTTGTCAGTTAACCCGTTTAGGAAAAACCTAAAACTGTTAGAATCGATAGCTCGACGAAAAAAAATCAAAACCGTTACCGAAATCACTAAACCAATAACCCATTACCGATAAGTTAATAACTATTTTTTCGATCCAAACTATCAGTTTCGATTCAATTTTGAATTATTTTCTAAGTTTTGTCAAGCTAGAAAACTTCATGATTAAATATTTTGTATTTTACTATTTTATATTATAATGGCATGAATGTCATTTTCCAATAATGTAACATAGATTTGGTCATTACGTTGAAAGTCAACTGGTGATATCATCATTACAATAAGAATTAGTGAAGCTCCAGCTAGAAAGCATGTATAGTAGAATATTATGCATGAATTCTTCAATATTATATATTCTCATTTTTTTTAAAATTATTTTCAACATTATCAGAATAATTTCAAAT
>NW_006245437.1:0-486 GCF_000226075.1 Solanum tuberosum
ATTTTTAGTTAGTTTATAGTTTTCAATGTTTAGATATTTTATTTTAAATTTGGGCTTGTAAAATTTAGTAAATATTATATATATAATTTTATTTTATTTATAGATAAAAAAATATTATTTATAATCTACTTTGTTAATATATTTTTAGTTAGTTTATAGTTTTCAATGTTTATATATTTTATTTCAAATTTGGGCTTGTAAAATTTGTAAATACTTTATTTTGTATTAAGATCCGAAATTACAATTATATTGTTATAGTTTTTCAAATTCAATGTTAACAATTTACTTTGTAAATATTTTGTTTTGTATTCAGTTTGATTGTATTCTTTAATCTTATTAATTTAACATAATGAACGTTGATATTTCAAAAAAATAATATTTTGTACTCATGTGAATTTTACCGTGTTTACGAAAATTACTATTCATTTAACATTTCTTAAGTTTAGCTTTTCACACAGGTAAGTGAAAATATATTTGATCTCTTTT
>NW_006245438.1:0-486 GCF_000226075.1 Solanum tuberosum
CAAGGAACATATCAATCAAGAAATATCCAAGACCAAGAATAAATCCTAGCATCTACCTAGGATGTAGCAAATCAACGTAAGATACGAAATCAAAGGAGAACTTATCCAATCAAGACTAAAGAAAATCAAGAACCAAAGATAAGAAGATCTCAGAAGAAAGGATTGCAATTCAATCATGCACATATCTAATATGGACATGACTCAACAAATCGCCTCAAGATCACTGAAGGAAGGATTGTGATTTGGTCATGCACATATCTAATATGGACATAACTAAGACAATCGCCTCAATAAAGGAACCTCTCAAATCCCTGATTGAAAGAAAACACCCTTGGGTTTTCCTTAACAGAACACTCCTATTGACTATTTAAACCTCTCTCAACCTTAGTTGTGCAGTACGCACCTCACTTGAGCTTATATTGTATTTTTTTTTTATCTTTCATAAAACTATGTACACACTTGAGTGAACAATTGAAAAGAAAAGAG
>NW_006245439.1:0-486 GCF_000226075.1 Solanum tuberosum
TGCTTCTTTTGAGACATTCTCAGTTTATTTCACAAGTTCTTATTTAGACTATTCTTGTGTTTTAATTCTTCCGTTGAGTAAGTAAGCCGGACCAAGGGTTCGATTGGGGCCAGCAATGGTTCTCGAGTGCTAGCCACGTCCAGGGTGTAGGCTCAGGGCGTGACAAACTTGTTATCAGAGCATAGAGTTCAAGAGTTCTAGGGAATTTATGAAGTCATGTCTGTAGAGTCCTATTTATCGGTGTGAAGCGCGTCACATCTATAATTCGGAGGCTGCAACATTTAGGAAAATTTCTCACTTTTCTCACACTCATTTCGTGCATTAGAGTTTGACCTCTAAAAATTTTCCTTCTAATTCGTGTTTGCGTGTGTTTTCAGATAATCATGCCTCCACGAAGAGCAATCAGAGATAGTCCAGCTAGGAGAAATGTCGAGGAACAAGAGCTACCATATGCACCTGAAGTGCAACCTCAAGGGGAAGTCACTA
>NW_006245440.1:0-486 GCF_000226075.1 Solanum tuberosum
GATCCTAATTGTCGCAAATTTTTGCTCGATAGTTTATGTTTCATCATATAAGCAAAGTACTTGTACATTCAGTAAGATATTTTGGTTGAAGAATACTGTTGACTACTAATGACCTATGTCAGAGTAGAGAGAAAATGTAATAGCACATTTGATGATATGTAGTAATTTATGGATGATCTTTATGTACTTTGTTATAATATATAAAATTCCCGAATCAAGCACATATTGTACAGAACTATCCGTTATTATTACTTCAGTATGAATCACTATCTTGATGCAAGATATTGAAACATGATTAATATTGTTCGAAGGCATACATTATGAGGTTATCTTTTTGTCACATGTACATGAGAATGTTATTTTCATATCCATGTTAGTACAAAGGCATTGTGCTATGACATCAAAATCAAGCATGTTGGGCCCGTGCTCAGCACGGGCATGGCCAATCTAGCTTATTTAGAAGTGAGAGTTGGAAAGGACCAACAC
>NW_006245441.1:0-486 GCF_000226075.1 Solanum tuberosum
AAGAACGCCACAGACTCAAGCCAAAACTCACATTTTGGGAACTTGGCATACAAATCCCTATCTTTCAATGTCTGAAGAACTATTCTAAGATGACTAGCATGATCTTCTTCATTCCTTGAATAGATTAGTATGTCGTCAATAAAGACAATAACAAACATATCTAGATAAGGCTTGAAGACTCTATTCATGAGGTCCATGAAAGTTGTCGGTGCATTGGTCAAACCAAAGGACATGACCAAAAACTCATAATGATCATATCTGGTTCTGAAAGCTGTCTTTGGAATATCACATTCCCTTACTCTTAACTGGTGATAGCCTGATCTGAGATCAGTCTTTGAAAAACAGGTGGCACCCTGAAGCTGATCGAAAAGATCATCAATCCTCGGAAGAGGGTATTTATTCTTGATGGTAACCTTATTCAACTGGCGGTAAGGCTGGCAAACGGACAGAACCGGATCAACAGGACCGGTTTTACCAGAACCGGTC
>NW_006245442.1:0-486 GCF_000226075.1 Solanum tuberosum
CAAGCAGAAATCATACAAATTTACATTTAGTGAAAAACATAACTTAGGTTTAGAACATATATAAAATCTTCTTCCGGAGTTTAATGCAGTGGAGTCCTTGAGTGAAACAACGAGTCATTTCACAACAAAAACAAGTCATCATCATGGAGTTACTAATTAAATCACAACTACTTTCAAACATGGTTTTAGGTCTGATTTGAGGGAGACGACGAACAAACGATGGAATCGACGAACAGACGATGGAAACAACAAAGAATCTCTGATGGGTTTTAGTTTGTGAGATGAATGAAAGATTTGAGAGAAGGGCTTCTGATTTTAGGTTTTTAGATAGTTTATTTGTGGATAAATCGGGTGGGTTATACGACTAATGGGCGGGTATTTGAAATTTGGGTTAAATAATTAGTCAAACCAGGTTGAGCCATATGATTGTTCCACGTGTACCAAATGAGACTTCCGTTAGTGGGAGGGGCAAATGTGCACTGGTTA
>NW_006245443.1:0-486 GCF_000226075.1 Solanum tuberosum
TGATGACATGCAAAAGCTCCAGGCTATTTATGTTCTCTCTCTTTTTGGCTTGAAGTCATCACCCAAAGGCACATTTGATGACTTGAAATCACGATATATCACCTGAACTTCCTATTGAATTCAATTAAGCATGCAGGAAAACGAACCTTCTATGTCGTTATTTCTGATGCCATTTTGACAATGTCAAGCAAATGCATATCTTTTTTGTGGGAAATTCAATAGACCACAGTAAAGAAATATGTTTTTTTGAATTCAGACTTGTTTTGTTGGATAAATTTATTCTTCAAGATATTGGTTGGACCAGAATTATTCACAAACCAACCCGTGTAGATATGAACAGGTTGGGTTATGACCCCTTTTCTATTTAACTCATTTTTTACTTGTCCAAATCCAACCAACCAGCCTTTACCACCACTAATATTGGGTTTTATTTTAGTGATATTTTTCTCTTTCCTTGTTTCTTTTATATATTTATTTGTTACAAGT
>NW_006245444.1:0-486 GCF_000226075.1 Solanum tuberosum
CATGGAATTCGGTGTCTACCCCACACCGAAAAGAGGTTTCCTAACTTGCCAAGGTAAGAACAATGAAATTCTAGCTTAGGTGGATAAATTAGCTATTGTCTATCTAGACAACCTATGGTGGCACATACTTTATGGGAGATAGGTAATCTCCACGTTTCCACTCTGTGCTAAGCATAAATCCCATGGAATATTTACTATTCTTAACTTTTTTTAACATTCATGACACAGGGGTAATCACCTCCTGTGTTATCGTTGGAGGTCAGGGGTAATCTCCGCTTTTCTCATAATTAAAGTAACTCATTAACTTTGATTTATTTTAGGTTAGAAGATCTTTCACCCTTAGAATCCTTTATGTGAGAAAACCTTTAACAACAATCAAACAACAACAACATCATTTATGATTTACTCTGAAGGCAACTCATATCATATTTCATTAATTTTGAGAAAAGCATGTATATTTCTATAATTCCCTTTCATTGTTCAAAA
>NW_006245445.1:0-486 GCF_000226075.1 Solanum tuberosum
CTCAACTTCTTGAGGAATCTTTATCCAAAATATTGTCCATTTATTATCCATATGCCGGAAGGCTTAAAGATAATACTACAGTTGATTGTAATGACGCGGGGGCTGAATTTGTTCAAGTTCGAATTGATTGCCTCATATCAGAAACTCTTAACTGGCATAATACAGCTATAGAAGATTTGTTATTCCCTCAAGGTTTGCCTTGGTCAAATTGCACAACCGGTGGACTAGTTGTAGTTCAACTCACCTATTTTAATTGTGGAGGAATAGCTATAAGTATGTGTATATCACATAAGATTGGAGATGGATGCAGTGGTTACAATCTTTTTCGTGATTGGTCTGAGATAACTTCCGATCCAAATAATTTCTCCATACCATCTCTCCACTACGTTGAACAATCTGTTTTTCCTCCACCTTCAAGTGGTCCTTTTCTATCCCCATTATTCATGTCAAACAAACATGATTGTGTCCAAAGAAGGTACATTTTCT
>NW_006245446.1:0-486 GCF_000226075.1 Solanum tuberosum
CTATTCTCATCTTATTTTCTACTCACCTAAGAATGAGTAAGAGGCGTTTTACGAAAAATTGGCTCGCTCAAACCGCCTTACGGCAATTTGGTTGCGTAGCTATCGAAAAAATACGCGGGTTCAAAAAAAAATACGGCTGAAACGGACATCCGAAGCCCGAGTTATGGCCGTTTGAAGTTTTCCCAAATTCGCAGCTACCTTCAATCCTTAAGAATTCTTCGAAAGAGCGTAACTTCCGACTCGAACGTCCTTTCGGCGCAATTCTTTTTTTGATTCCTCGTATTTTTGCGAGATCTATTTGAAAAACTCATTCCCCTGTCATTGAATTTCCTTTTACTTTTTCGTCAAATTTCAATGAGTAAAAGGCGTTTTCTGAAAAATCGGCTCGCCCGAACCGCCTCACGACGTCTCGGTCGCGTAGATATCGAAAAAATACGCAGGTTCAAAATTAAAATTGCCTGAAACGGACACCCGAAACCCGAGTTA
>NW_006245447.1:0-486 GCF_000226075.1 Solanum tuberosum
AACTGTCATTGCATTTCATGGCATCTTCTCTTGTATGCATAGTATATTAAAGGATGGTTTTGCGGAACCGCAACCAAACTTTTTTATACTCAACCCTTTTCCGGAATGATCGGCAATTTATTGGTTCGTCATGCGTCCAATGGTTGTCGTGAATTCCAGCCTAAGTTGTCCACTTGGGTTCCCGGTCTTTCAAAAGCCACTCTTAGTCAACTAGCGTAGAGCAAAACCAAATCCCGACTTTTAGCGCATTTTGAACTAAGTTGACTCAACACCCAAGGCGTGTTGAGCCCATTAGAAGCCCACCTTGTGTCTATTTGGCCCATTTGCCAATAAAAGACAATCATGCTTATGTGTTTAATTGAAGGATGTATATGTCATTTTTAAACAAATCAATTATCAAATGGGGGTTGGGTTACCTTACCTTTTCCTGTTTTTCTTGTAGGATGAATACGCCTCTGAGAACCCGAATGGTGACCATACCACATC
>NW_006245448.1:0-486 GCF_000226075.1 Solanum tuberosum
GAGTTCAAGAGGAGAAAAGAGGAAAGGTTCAAGGCGTACGTTGAGATTCTTGAGATTTGTAAAGGAATTTCGTCAAGGATCGATCCCTAAGTGGTATGTAAGCTTTCATAGTGATGGGTTCGTACACACTCATGTCAATCATGAGTTCTTGAGTTAATTTTGTCCATGAAAATCAATGTATTGAGGTGAGTTTCTTGAAGTTTCCTTCTTAAATCATTTAATATTGGGACTTGTTGAGTTCTTGAGGTGATTGTTACAAGAATTCGAGAGTTTTCACCTTAGTATTTCAGTGGGTATGAGTTGAATCGAGTTTGAGAAAGGAAGAAAAGATCGGGCAGGAATAGGTGCCCAGGTCTGTTACTCCCCGAGGCTACCTTCTAGATGTAACACGGGACCTAGGATCACGAATGACCCCAAACTAACCCTGTTGGCGTAATCATAAGCATACTAAAGATAAATTAAAACAATAATAACTAAGCGGAAGCT
>NW_006245449.1:0-486 GCF_000226075.1 Solanum tuberosum
AGTTCATTGGCTTCATTTTCATATACGTGGCATCAGTAGCGGAGCATAATTTTTATTAAGAGATGTCAAAATATAAAATAAAAAAGCAAGCAATGCTATCAAGAATAGAATACACAACCTCCGACAAGTTTTGCAACGGCATAGGTCTTAACCATTACACTAGACCTTCAACTTGTGTCAAGATGTATATATATATATATATATATATATAAATTAAACTTTGACCTATATATACAATGTAATTTTTTGACGAAGGTGTCGCTCGACACCCCTTGCTCTAGGTTAGGTCCTCCCCTGCGTGTCATAATACATATAGGACACAAATTGTCATGTAAGACGCATGCGTCTACTTGTTCAATTTTATACAAGTTTAAGAGTCTGCTTGCACACATTCCAAAGTTAAAGACATGAATGTCATCTGAAACCAAATTAAAAAACATATTTGTGTATTTAATATTATACAAAACTTTGTGCAATTCATATATC
>NW_006245450.1:0-486 GCF_000226075.1 Solanum tuberosum
ATATTACAAGTTCAATGTGCAAAATTTGTATGCAGAAATCGCTTCCTGTTCTGATTTTACAACACTAAAACAATATGTAAAATTTTCTGATTCAACTCATCCCCTCAAAACATTATATAATGTTCCATGTTTCGACTCTAAGTAAGAAATTCACTGTATATATTGCATCAGTTCCATAAAGTTAACAAAATCAATCACATAAAAATATCAATTACAATAGCCTTCTACTGAAAACTCCATTAATGGAGGTTAAAACATACTGCATAACAGAGAGAAATCAGAAGGAAGAGAAGAGAAGAGAAGAAATCTTATTGAGCTGAATTGTTATCCTGTTACATTGAAACTTACTTATTTATAGATGATAGGATTGTAACCACCTTCTTAACTAACTATAGAAGCTTCTAGAACATTCCTAACAACTTAACTAACTCACACCATACAGCTTGTTTTCACTTCAATGTTGATTAACACTCCCCCTCAAGCTTT
>NW_006245451.1:0-486 GCF_000226075.1 Solanum tuberosum
TTAAATTCAATTTTAAAAACAAATAACAATATAAAACCACTTTTTTAAAAAAAATCTATTTTGGAACTTAATGTTTAAATTCAACTTTAAAAATAAATAACAATATAAAACAATTTTTTTTAAAAACGTACATTTTGCAACTTACCGTTTAAATAACACTAAAGCATATTTAAGCGATATACAAAATTGTAAAGAAATCTAAACCTATCTAACTACCTATTCTTTTTTAACTTGTTTTAAAAAAAAGAAAATAAACTTCAACTATAAATAATTATCCCTAAAATTCCTCACCCACTTACTTAACTTCCTTCCCCAAAAAAACTCAACCGTATTAATTCACTAAATTTAAATACGATAGTCTTTTCTTTAGTTTTTCCAGGAAAAAAAATGCATCTCAATAAAGGAAATTCAAAACAATAATAATCCTTACCATTCATGGAAAGGTAATTTTTATTATTATTATTATCTTTTTCTTCTGTTTTATGC
>NW_006245452.1:0-486 GCF_000226075.1 Solanum tuberosum
TCTCCTTAGTATGTCGAATTGCTTTAATATATGTGCATATTTACTTTTCCAAGTATTGGTATGAAAAAGGGTAATTTCAGCAGTAGCTTTGTGATTCCTCCTGTCAATCAAATGAGGTCCATTGTGTCATTTGAGCTCTTATGTAATTCATTAGTGTTACATTTCCATCTTGTGTTATTGTTACTGCCCTAAGTGCATATTCATATGTTCCTATTACTGATCCACAGTTTTGATGACTACAAAAAATAATTATGACCACCAAAATAACAATCTCAAAGATTAAAGAAACTATATGAAGCGGTATATGTGTAAGGGTGGCAGCCCAGGGGCAAAAGCCTAGCATGGGTCGATCCAAAAATTGTGTTATAAGGGTGGCAGCCTAGGGGCGAAAGCCTAGCATGGGTCGATCCCAAATTTAATATTTGAGGACAACATCTCAGGGGTTAAAATCCTAGCATGGGTCATCCTCTTTTACCACTGATCAGT
>NW_006245453.1:0-485 GCF_000226075.1 Solanum tuberosum
ACTTTCAAACAATGGAAAGTTTTGATTGAGAAGCAAATATGAAAACATGTCAAGCGGCTTAGCACGGCTAATGGCTTGGAATTTTGTAATGATGAGTTCAATGAATTTTGCAAAAATGAAGGAATTGCTCGACATCGCACTGTGAGGATGACCCCCTGAACAAAACAGTGTTGCAGAAAGGATGAATAGAACTCTTTTGGAAAAGAGCTCGTTGCATGATTTCAAATGCTGGGTTGACAAATGCTTTTTGGGCAGAAGCTATCTCTACAGCTTGTTACATTGTCAATCGTGCTCCTTCTGCACCCTTGAACTTTAAGACTCCGGAGGAAATGTGGTCAGGTACTCCTGCTAATTATTCTGATTTAAAATCTTTGGTTGTCTCGCGTACATGCATGTGAATGATGGTAAATTAGAACCAAGGGCAAAAAGGTGTATTTTCCTTGAATATGCATCTGGGGTGAAAGGATACAAACTCTGGTATCCTG
>NW_006245454.1:0-485 GCF_000226075.1 Solanum tuberosum
AGGGGAAAAAGTCAGATTTTTGGTGGAAAAGGGGTTGTGCTGTCGCGCCAGCCAGCGCACCCAAAAAGGGACGCTGAACTTTCCCCTTGAGGCAGAGTGCCTGGCAGAACACCCAGCAGGCCCCTCTGAAGTTTGAGGGCTGGCGCCCCGCACCTCTTAGAGCGCTAAGGACGCCAATCCTTCTCGTTACCTTCATTCCCCACTTTTTCATACATGTTCCTTGGTAAAGTACCTATATTTTATAGTTGTTTCCAATACTTTAAGGTACATCTTAACATCCCAAACTCATCTATAACATGTGATCAAACACCTTGAATTCATAATCCGATTCAAGGAGAGTTAGTTTCCAAGTCAAGTGAAGTTAGGAGTCAAGTGAAGTTAGAAGTCAAGTGAAGTTAGAGCCAAGTTTAGAAGTTAAGTAAGTCAAAGCAAGTGTTTTTTTTAAGTTTTTCAAGAGTCTTTAGTGAACGTTTTAACTTCATTTC
>NW_006245455.1:0-485 GCF_000226075.1 Solanum tuberosum
CTCTGAACGACCCTCAGTACTACGAGAAAACGTAGCATGAGTGTGTTTCCCAAGTTAACACGACTACAATCTAATGTGGATAAACTAGACAAACTAGGCACCATCTTTTGCAGTTTGGATAGACTCGGATGTCCCAAACGTTTGTGAATTAGAACAATAGGATCATAACTGGGTGGTGGACCATGCAAAATATAACATATATCACGAGTGTGTCCAGGCTTATGGCAATGACTACACTTGGATCGAGGTTTCCCAAAACGCCCTCCCCCTTGCCGATTCTCCATAGATTGATATGTACGCTTTTCAAAGGTTTGAGATGCGAGAATAGAGGAGTTAACCGTGGGTGATGAAACTACCTTGTGACTGGGAGGTGCCGCAAGACGAAGGAGACGAGAGAATAATTCATCGATTATAGGAACTGTAAGGCTAGCTAAAATCTGATCACGTATAGAATCATGATCAGGAGGAAGTCCAGCAAGAGTAAG
>NW_006245456.1:0-485 GCF_000226075.1 Solanum tuberosum
ATATTTAAAAAATAACTAACAAGAAAACACATAATCCGACAATAAAATGACTTATGTGGTTGAAAATGTTGTGATTGTGGCAGATTTGGATAAAGGGCGAGAGGATGAAAAGATTGATATAGATTTTAGAATGAATCGAGGTCGTTGAAAAACTCACCTAATTTTTTTTGACAGAGTATTGACATGAAACTTATATCCAGAGATAGCTCATGGATAGCTCTGCACATTTATGTAATAGGATGGAGATGACTGAAACTCCATAAATAAAAAAAGTAAGCAATGATTTATGTTTCATTTTCTTAGATCTATGAAATTTGGCTTGAACTAAGAGTAAATGATTTGTGGATTTATGTAGAGAAGGGTGGAAGGAAGAAGTGGTGAAATTTTGGAGTAATTTGATGGCGGTGATGGAGGCGGCCGGTGGCCGGCAATGGTGGTGGCAGTTGGCGATGGTGGTGGTGTTTGGGAATACAAGGGGGAGAGGA
>NW_006245457.1:0-485 GCF_000226075.1 Solanum tuberosum
TTGTTCGGGTGCACATTCGTTCTCTTAGACTCGACAAACCAACTCATATGGATCACATCATGACACATACCAACTGACTGACACACAACAGACACCTTCTTACTGTCACCCAGGTACTAACTTTCCGATAATGTAACTAGTGCCCTTACTTCAAACGAAATCCTTCTTTTTTTTGCACAAAAATTAATTTCATTCATGGTACAAGGATTTATTCAACACTCACACTCAGAAGTAATTTAAAAAAAAACAGTTAGTGCTCAATGCCATAAGCTTGCCCTTATTTTCACTGCTTAGACTCTCCAAACTAGATTCTAGGATCACTATAGGACTTTATTGGCTTGTAACGTAGGCTCAGGGTCAGGTGTGGTACATTTGGGTACTGCTTAGTGACTTTCTGCCCTCCTTGTCATTACACTAGGCTTTTTAACTTCTTTTTTGCCCTATTTTTATCATATTATTGATTTACCTTCTTTCCCTTGATTTTC
>NW_006245458.1:0-485 GCF_000226075.1 Solanum tuberosum
TAATGAGAAAATAAAAATAGAAAGAGGAATAAAAAAGATAGAAATAATAATATGGGTTCATGCTGATCGTCAATATATAAATAAGTCATTAAAATAAGTAGCCAGATAAGAAAGGATGCTATAATTAACTAAGTAAGTACTATTTAATTTCTTAATTATTACAATGACCTCTACATTAAATAAAGTAAACAATTAACTACACACTATTTCATAAAGTAGTGTTGTTGACTTGTCTATAAATGCATGGGATTGTAAGGTAGAAAAAGGGCGACTAATTTATTTGTGGCCTGCAAAAAAAAAGTTGTCCGCAAGTGTTAACTCAATTTCCAGGAAGACTCAAAGTCTTTAAGTCAGTCTTGTTTGATAGTGCCAGTTATATTATATTTGTTTTGTTCAACTTTGGGATAAATGGTGAGAAAATAATACAACTTTTACATCACCAACTACGTAACTTGTGGTCCATGGATGAGTACTAGTCACTTCTA
>NW_006245459.1:0-485 GCF_000226075.1 Solanum tuberosum
TCATAGCAGGATGAGCTCATTTTACTTTTATCCTTAAGAGTATCATAGTCTTGATTTCGGTAAGTAATCAAAAGGTCTCAAGAGATTAAGAATGACATTGACAGAGATTTATGCTAATAGCTCAAATGGAATAGCAAATTCTTAAACTTAAACCTTTGTATTAATAGGAAAACTTTAGCTAAACTGAATCATGCTTTAGCATATTGTCACTAGAATTTCAGCTTAAACATAAATAGAATCACTTCATAATAAACACAGAATTACGAATCTTCAAAGAAACTTAGGCCGATGACTACGGACAATATTTGGTTCCAGCATTAACGAAAACATTTCGTGACCAGTAAAAACATCAACCGGCAGCTAATTTCAACTCAACATTCTTAAGCAAAATGATATGTTGGAATCACCATTTTTAGATTTCACACTCTCAACATCAATATCTTAACGATGCACACAAAATCAACGAGGAAACTAGGGATTAAACA
>NW_006245460.1:0-485 GCF_000226075.1 Solanum tuberosum
CAATTTCTAATTGGCCAAAAAAAGAATTCATAATAAAAATAAAAAAACTCACTGTACATTATAACATAGGAGCTACTCAATCAATTCAACACAAAACCCTATTTCCCTCTCCTTCACATTTCCTCCCATAAATTATCGAGTTCTTCTTTCTAGTGATCTTGTTGTTACTGTACGTTTCTCTCTTCTTTGATTCAGTCACTCAATTCTACAGATCTACCCATAAGCTCACTGTAAGTTACTGTATGTTTCTCTCTTCTTTGTTGTTACTGTACGTTTCTACAGATCTTGTTGTTACAGTTGCTAAAGAAATAGGGATGGTAATTTCCGTACTTCTTCTACGCCTTCGTTTGGGAAACTGGAGAAACAGTTCGAAGAATTCCAACATCGTTTGGAGGAGTTGGGGAGTCTACGAAAGCGGATATGGGTTGTGGTGATGTAGATAGATTCAGTCACTCGACTCATATATGGCAGCCTTCTTCTCGTTC
>NW_006245461.1:0-485 GCF_000226075.1 Solanum tuberosum
TTCTTATGAATCTATATCACTCTCCTCTTTTCCTCTCTCCTAATAGTGATCAAAAGAGATGATTATATAGCTAGAAAATCGGGGGAAATCGGGTGAATTTTTAAATTCGGACTCCTCTGCCTCTTTTCAAAAATAACAGTGGAAGGGATTTGAAAATCCCTTAGAAAGGGGGGAAAAGAGACGTGAGGGTGATGGATCTGCAGGGTAGTTGAGCAAAATTTCCAAGTTTGCAGCGCAATTTGCTCGTTGGATTTCAGTGTTCGCATGAAGAAGGAGAACGTTATGTACAGGGGTGGGGTCGTCTGGTTTGTTTGGTGTATTGTTGCTGCTGATGTATTGTTGATGGGCTTGTTTGTGTTAAGATTGGGCTGGGAATGTTGTAATGTATGGAAAAAATGGGCTGGGCGAATTGGAAAACAAAAGGGGCCTGCTGAAAAAAAGGAAATAGGCTGGGAAAAGTCGGCCCACCTTTGGGTCTTTGGAAT
>NW_006245462.1:0-485 GCF_000226075.1 Solanum tuberosum
AAGTCCCCGTTGGACCCTCGGGATTCGTTCGGAATCTGGTGCACACAAACTAAATATGTACCTCCACTAAATTCGACGTTCCGGACTCAATGGAACCGTCGGAATTTGAATTCGAGGACTCCTTGATCCGAAATTCAATAAGATGCCAAGAAACTAGTTTAACGCCAAAAAAATTCAAAACTCAAACGGAGCGTCTAAAAATTCAACCAAGACTCATTCTAGACTTAGAATCGCCTCCCGAAACCAACGGTACTCTCGGAATTTCAATCTGAGCCTCGGAAGCTCATATGTTGACCAAAGTCAACTCTTTATCAAAATTTCACAACTTTAGCAACTTAGGACCTCAATTCTTCGTTTCAACTCCAAATTCAACTCCGTAGCTTCACACAGACCCGTTTCGACATTCTAAAACTGCCAAAATCGATGGAAATCCGATCCGAGTCTCAAATCTCCAAATGACTCGAAAAAGCACTTTTTAACCAACT
>NW_006245464.1:0-485 GCF_000226075.1 Solanum tuberosum
AAAGTTGAGTCACATTTAAGTGCAATGTAAAAATCAGATAAGTCTGAAACATTGAAGAGAGATCTTAGGAAAATACTATATGGGTTAACTTTTAGTATGTCCATTAGTTTTTGAACTATTGACTGGTCAATTTTATTTGAGCAGGCCATTCTATTGGGCAGTTCATTATCATGATCATAAAAGTATAACTGCAAATTTTTGGGTTTGTCATTTGAAGGAATCAAATCATCTATAAAATGGTACATTTTTCCCTGAACTTTGAATGTGTAAACACCAGAGTTTCTTTTCGCTAGTTCTTTATCGTACTTAACACCCAATGAAGTAAATGCAAACATATTATTGTACGTTCTAATATAAGTTCGAAAATTTTTGGACTCCTCAGTTTTTGCAAAGTATAGGTTTGATAATTCAGTTGGCATTTTATATGATGTCAGTCTTATTGAACCATTACTACAACAAAATCCAAGAGGTTCATACTCAAATTT
>NW_006245465.1:0-485 GCF_000226075.1 Solanum tuberosum
GTAGAGGTCGGGCTAGAGGCCGAGGACGTGGTCGAGGACGTGGTCAAGGCCGTGCCAGAGGAGCGGCTCCTGCCAGAGGCCGAGGTAGAGAGCCTTCACCTGAGCCACAGATTGGAGTAGCTGCAGAGCAGGCTCCTGCGGGCCATGCACCCCCAGTTCATGATGACAGACTCGACAGGATGTTGGGGTTATTGGAGCGTCTTGCTCAGGGTGCAGCAGGTATACCAGCGGGGTTACAGGCTGGGGTAGGGGCACAGGCCCCTGGTTATCAACATCAGATTCCAGTGGTTCCAGAGTCGGTGGGTCAGCCACCACAAGTTCCAGCACCTGTTGTAGGTGTACCGGCAGCCCTTGAGGTGGCCTTGGCAGATGATGACCAGGTCTGCTATGAGAGGTTTCAGAAAATGAAACCACCTCAGTTTCATAGTGCTAAGACTGATGATGCTCACGAGTTTTTAACCTTGAGTCGAGAGATGTTGGCGGCG
>NW_006245466.1:0-485 GCF_000226075.1 Solanum tuberosum
ACAACATAGCATATGCAGGAAAGTCATTGATTGTCCATATAAGAGCTGCTCGCATTTGTAAAGTTTGATTTGTTGAAACATCATATGTTTCAACCCCAGAATCCCACAACAATTTTAACTCATCTATCAATGGTTGTAAGTAAATATCAATGTCATTTTCAGGTGATCGTGGCCCAGGTATAAGTAAAGAAAGTATAGAATATTCAGATTTCATGCACATCCAAGAGGGCAGATTATACGCCATCAACATAACTGGCCATGTGCTATGAGATATACTCATGGTTCGAAATGGATTGAACCCATCACTTGCTAATCCAAGTCTTACATTGCGAGAATCTTGTGCGAAAATTGGATGCAACCTATCAAAATCTTTCCATGCTTGACCATCAGCGGGATGCCTTAACTTTCCATCTTTAGAACGCTCCTCGTTATGCCACCTCAAAGAATCAGTCGTCTTTGAGCACATAAATAGCCTTTTGAGTCTA
>NW_006245467.1:0-485 GCF_000226075.1 Solanum tuberosum
AGGTACTGGAACCCTCGTAGTATCACTCTACGGATCAGCGGTACGGTCCGTAGATCAATCTACGGACTGTCAATGAACACCGTGGTTCCACACTTAGTCAGATTTCCCTGATTTGTCATCAATACCATGCCTACTGATCTACGGTCATCACCTACGGACCGTGAATGGACCTACGGTCCGTAGATCACCTCTGTGAATGCCCTGTTTCTGCATTTCTTTCAGTTGTTTCTATACTTCCGCGCCTGAACATCTATTCTGCAAAACATGATAAAAACACATAAAAACCAATATAAAAAGGCCCTAGACACACACAACTTGTAAGTGAAATGTATTAGAAATACCGTAAACTCACGGTATAGCAACACCCTCAACTTAATTTCGTTGTTTGTCCTCAAGCGACGCACTACGACTCTAAACGACACTTATATAGAAGCAAGCATTTTCAAACTCAAGCAATCACATGGCTCTCTACCCTCCTCATTGTT
>NW_006245468.1:0-485 GCF_000226075.1 Solanum tuberosum
TTTTATTCATGTTTTTTCTGCTCTTTCTAGAAGAAAAAATGTGCATTACTAGGAATTTTATGCTTTGGGCGGCAGAAAGGATAAAAGATTAATGAATTAATAACTATTTAATTGGAAAAAATTAAGAGGATTTAAATAAAAGAAAACTATATTTATTGACTCTGATCCACATCAATATTAAATTAAACTCTGATCCCCCCCCCCCCCTCCCCCACCTAGAGGGTGAGAAAATCCAATCTCCTGCGTAATAATTTTTCATTTGTATGTGAAAAATGAAAATTTAAAATATAATATCGGAAAAAAAAGATTTCGAGTTATTTTTGAAAAAAAAAAAAACAATAACAAGTTCTACGGCATTCCACACTGATTCTGTCATCCCCATCCTTCAATATATTAGCCGGACCCTTCCCCACTCCTACCTCGACTTCCAACTTCTATAATATTTATCTAAAATATTTTTATTCCTGCCTAACTCACTCATATTA
>NW_006245469.1:0-484 GCF_000226075.1 Solanum tuberosum
TCCTTCAATTGGTATGAAGCCAATTCTGCTTTTTCTCGACAAGATACTCCCATAGCATCCAAAAATTTGTAAATCTCATCCAAGAATCCTTGGGGATCTTCTCCAATTCTAGAGCCCAAAAAGATAGGAGGATTCATCCTCACGAAGTCTCTCAACCTTGAGGTAGTCGTACTCCCATTAACATTTACCCTAGGCACCACATCTCTATTTTCTTGAGCCGTCATAGCTTGAGCTAGAGTTAGAAAAGCCCCCCTAATCTCTTCATTAGTCATGACCGGGGTAACCACCGGAACCTCATTCTCTTTATTGCCTATGTGGACTTGGTCACCTTGAAGACCTTGGGGAGGAACTCCCCCATCCAAATTCTCCTTTTCCGCTCTCCTAGGATTAGCCCTCGTATAAACGCAAGAAACGGATTAGGGAAAGATACTTATAGACCAAACTCTAAGGCACGACGTCAAGATTAATGAAATAAGTGAAACTT
>NW_006245470.1:0-484 GCF_000226075.1 Solanum tuberosum
TCCGTAGATGGATCTACGTTCCGTAGACGGGGTATCGAGGATGCCATCTGTGCTAGGTATCATACATTTTTTGCCTTACTTTTCAACATTAACACAATCTCATCATGCATTTACAACATTAAATTATGCTAGTTTTTTCATTCTTAGGATTTCGACTGATCATTTTACCAAACAATTTAGACTAGTTGTGGAACCCTAAGTCGAAACTAACACATAGATTGACGATCACATACAATAATGCTACACAATCACTATCTATCGTTCCAAGGGCATTGTAATTTTCACGTTTGTCATGCAATTTCATCTAGCAATTACCCAAGGTCAAGACCCAACTCCCGACTTTCTATATTCAATCTATGAATCGAAATTCAAAGTGAGGGGAAAGTCTATTACCTTACAAGCAATAAGGAGTGGGGTGATTGCGTGACGACAATAAGCTTAGCAAGATCAAGGAGCCACCTCTTCGTTACTAACCAAACACCGG
>NW_006245471.1:0-484 GCF_000226075.1 Solanum tuberosum
GAAAGCTTGATATAAGACTTATTACTCTATTATTTTAATTTTATCTGCTTTATTATTTATTGTCGTTGTTGGGTGAAAGATTGACTTAACTACTTACTGTACGCTTTTAGGTTTAGAGAATATTTTTCTTTTCGCGTCGTTTATTCATCTCATAATAGGGTATATATAGATACAACTAATACTTTGTTGACAAGTAGAATTAGAGTAGAATTAGGACTAATACTTGACCCCTACTCTAAGATATATATATAGATATATAGATATATATATAGATATATAGATATATTTATATATATATAGATATATATAGATATATATATATTTACATAATAGTCCTAGTTTAAACACTCCCCCTCAAGGCGGTGCATATATGTCTATCATGCCCAACTTGCCAATCATCTCGTGGAAGACTTTCCCTGATAAAACCTTGGTGAGTACATCTGACAGTTGACTTTCAGACTTGACAAATGGAAAATGTATAATC
>NW_006245472.1:0-484 GCF_000226075.1 Solanum tuberosum
GCTTTCCAAAAATCATTTGGAAATCCAGAATTGCTTTCTTGATCGTCTAGCACAGCTATGGTATCATTTGTCTCTAATACCCCATCATAGTTACCACAATCTTTCGAAAGTGGGAATCCACGTAATCCATCATTATCTTTGTATGAATTGTTCTGAAATGTGGCAAATTGAGGTCCTCTAGGGATGCATCCTTCAAGATTATTGTGGGAAAGATTTAAAAATTCAAGAGCTGTAAGAGAAGCAATTTGTTCTGGTATCTCTCCCGAGAGCTGGGCAAATGAAAGGTCCAATGATTCAACCAAAGATAAATTTCCAAGTGTTGGTGGTATATGACCTTGAAATCTATTATGAGACAGATTCAAAACCCGGAGTGCAATGAGATCTCCCAGAACACAAGGAATTTGTCCTTCAAATTTGTTGTTTGAAAGATCGATAACATTGTACAAAGACAAGATTCTCACAACTTCAAGCTCCAATCCCTTTG
>NW_006245473.1:0-484 GCF_000226075.1 Solanum tuberosum
TTTTTTTTTTTTCATCACAATATATCTTTTTCTTTCCAACTATCCTAAAACTAGACAAAAGACATACATTCATCTAGGCATGAACTAAATATATGTGATTTATGAGAAACACCTTCAGAAGTTTGTCATCTATAGCATACAATATCATTGCAACAAAATCAGGTCATCAAAGGTAATGAGAATAGCAAAATTATAGGGTTTCAAAGTACAAAAATTCCATTTATTGCAAAATCAAAGAGAGAGTATTTGGGTAATTAAAATTCTTACGGGAAACTCGATCATAAACATCAGCAGCTGATTCGCCTTCTGGAAACCGATAGAAAAATCTCCCAAATCTCTCCCGAGTTTCTTTAATTACTTTCATACGCTCAGCGACTTGAAAATTCCCAAAATCTTGTTCTCTAACTCTGCACTCTTCTCTAACCCCAAGCATCCTATTCTTCGGGAATGCCCGGCCAATCTCCCGGAGCGTGGACCGCGTGCG
>NW_006245474.1:0-484 GCF_000226075.1 Solanum tuberosum
ACAACATTATTTATTTTAACCTATTTAAATGACTTAATAACTTTTTAGCGTTAAATAGTTTAATTTTGAGTTATATAAACAACTTAATAACTTTAACTAGTTTAGTTTTGACTTAATTGCAACAACAAAATTCACTAACTAACCCACATTATTTATTTTAACTTATTTAAACAAATTAACGACTTTTTAACGTTAACTAGTTTCCTTTTGACTTAATTCCAACAACTAAATCCTCTAACTAATCGACATTATATACTTTTAACATATTTAAACAACTTATCAAATTTTTAACATTAACTAGTTTAATGTTGACTTAAATCCAACAACTAAATCCACTAACTAAACGACATTATTTATTTTAACCTATTTAAACAACTTAACAACTTTTTAACGTTAACTAGTTTAGTTTTGACTTAATTCCAACTACTAAAACCACTAACTAAATGATATTATTT
Organism: Solanum tuberosum; assembly: GCF_000226075.1. Lineage (NCBI taxonomy): Eukaryota > Viridiplantae > Streptophyta > Magnoliopsida > Solanales > Solanaceae > Solanum > Solanum tuberosum. The sequence goes on from NW_006245474.1 coordinate 456, forward strand.
ATTTTAACTTATTTAAATAGCTTAACAAC
>NW_006245475.1:0-484 GCF_000226075.1 Solanum tuberosum
ATCTAATTTTCTTTTGAGTTTTGAATATAAAAAAAAAAGAGATGAAATCAAACAAACAACCAACTCTCATCGATTTTTAAAAAATAAATAAATCAAAAGTTAGTATGTTAAGAATATTTGAAAAAAAACTCAAATTTTCAAAATCTGACGACAATGATCATCAGTAGGAGTGTACATAGGTTGGTTTGGTTTAATTTTTCATTAAAAAAAATCTAAACCAATTATGTCGATTTATTAAATATGAAAATCAAATCAAACCACATAAAGTCGGGTTTTTTCGATTTCAACTTTAGTTGGCTTTTTTGGTTTTTCGATCTTTTTACAACTATACGGTGTTTGAAAAAGAGATCAAATATATTTTCACTTACTTGTGTGATAAACTAAACTAAAAAAATGTTAAATGAATAGAAATCTTCGAAAAAACGATAAAATTCACATGAGTACAAATTTTTTTTTTTTTGAAATATCAACATTCATTATGTTA
>NW_006245476.1:0-484 GCF_000226075.1 Solanum tuberosum
TAAAATTAAAGAGAGTCCAAACTCAAAATCTATTTAAAGTTTAATTCCCTAAAATCTTTAGGGAATCACTAATAGACCGTAGTTTATTTATTCACCATCCGCAGCCGTCTTCTCTAGTTCTCTTACTAGTTTGTTTTCTCTTGGTGGTAGTAGACTAGTAGTCCAAGTAATTTTCTAAGGAATCACTATTCAAGCTTATTCTCTGGTAAAAACAAGTAAGTTTACTTTTCCCTCTTTATTTTACAATTCTTTAATTTTGTTATATTTTTAATTTATTATTTTTTATTCGATGTTCATTCTATGTGCTCGATGTACCCTAAACGCATAAACAAATTCAAAATTTGACATTATAAGCTCTTACAATAATCTAAGTTAATATTGCAATAGCAATTGCATTTATAGTCAAACATAATTTGTTACGTAAAAATTATTTGATACATATAGACTAGATCTATCACTATCTAAATGACTAAATGATGTGAAT
>NW_006245477.1:0-484 GCF_000226075.1 Solanum tuberosum
TTTTTAAGAGTTTCATGAATTTACTATCGCTCCCGATGTTGACCCTATGTTGTTTTTACTTGAGTTTTGAAAGTTGGTTTTAAACATTGAGTTTTAAAATTGAGTATTTGGTAATATTTGAGTTTTAAAGGCTTATATTGTTAAAAAGTAGTTTTCAATATCTTTTGGAGTTTTGAGTGTCAAAATGGAATTTCGTCAATTTCCTCAATCCCGAAATGTGGAATCTTACCAATGAGAGTGTTCGATTTCAGATTCAGATTCTCTTTGAGGATTTGAGATCCTAATTTTGAAGTTGGTTTTAAGCTTCTTTTAGCCTTTTTAGGTATTGTGTTAGTTTCTTGTAGTTCTCATGGGTGTTGGGGGAAGGAGACCTCAGATTCGTGTTTCTACTATTCCATTTTGTGTACGAGATTCCAAATGAATCATAAGGGTCCTTCTGTTATTTTTTAGTGTTGGCTAATTTATCTAGTGTCATGTGCTTCAC
>NW_006245478.1:0-484 GCF_000226075.1 Solanum tuberosum
TATCTAATTAAATTAGAATAGGTGCCTGCACGATCCCATAATTTGGATCGTGACATTCAAATTTCTGGATGTACTTGAGGCATTAGAGGAAGAAGTAGAGAAGCAAGCAGAAGGATTCCTGAATGCTTTATTAGGATTGAGTTCCTCAACTGTCAAGATCTGTATCATTAAAATTGTGGGTTATGTCGAGAATTAAATTTGACATGTCACAAATGTGATTCTTTTCGACTGAATAATATATCAAACTTCTTGAAAATATTGAGAGAGGCTTATATCTAAAATTTGGAACTATTTAGAGGAGGTTTGTGTTGGTTTGGATTAAAAAGATAAAATTATTTTGTTAAGGAAGATGAACTCCTATAATGTATAAATATTGTGTAAACATTGTATATAGAAGTATATACATCTGCGATACTTCATTATACATGATATATATTCAGTTATACACAATTTATACAATATCGATACATTATTTATGCATGCA
>NW_006245479.1:0-484 GCF_000226075.1 Solanum tuberosum
GACAGGTGCATCAGAGTTTATGACTCGCATGTGGTTGCTGGTCACAACTCTTTGATAAAAGCAGATATTGCTAAGATTGCATTTCTTTTGCCTTCTTATTTGACTCTTAGTGGTTTCTTTGACAAATCTGAGCGCGTTGACTGGTTGAATCTTGAAGAGTACAATGGAAAAACAGTCCAAGATGCCTTTGAAATTATATTTCAAAGTAATATTGTTCAACAATCCAGTGGTTCAATGTGTGCATCTCTTCACTTTGTATATATATTTATTTATGTTTAGTCATGATTGTTCATATTACTAATTTAATGTTGATTTTTCAGGGACTGTGGATTATATTCAGCTGCATATGCTGAGTATTTGACTGATGGACAGTCGATACCATTAGCAAATTTTGATGCCAATCTACACCGTTCGAGATATGGTGCACTTTTATGGAATTATGGAAATAAAAAAGCCTCGTCTGGTTCAGTCAGTGATAACGAAG
>NW_006245480.1:0-484 GCF_000226075.1 Solanum tuberosum
TTTAAAAATGACCCGGAGGATCATTACAATATCCACTTCTAAAAAAACTTTCGTCCGCGAAATTAAGAGTCAAGAAGTACCTTAAGGCTCAAATAAGTCGTGGAACTGCGCCCGCATCTCATGCTCGGTCTCCCAGGTAGCCTCCTCAACTGGACGATGTCTCCAATGGACCTTAATCACAGGAATGGCTCTGGAACGCAACCGTTTGACATCTCGGGCCAAAATAGCAACTGGCTGCTCAATGTATCTCAAATTGTCATCCAAGTCAACTGCATCATACTGAATCACATGGGACTCATCTGGAACATATCGGCGCAACTTCGAAACATGAAAAACTGGGTGAATAGCTGAAAAGGCCGGGGGCAAAGCGAACTCATATGTGACCTCTCCAACTGTCCTCAATATTTCAAAAGGACCTATATACCTGGGGCTAATCGATCCCGGCCTCCCAAATCTCATTACACCATTCATGGGCGACACACGG
>NW_006245481.1:0-483 GCF_000226075.1 Solanum tuberosum
ACTCTCACATCAAACTCTAAAACTCTCACGTAAGGCTATAGTTTCACTTACTAGTTTTAGGGGGTGTAACAATCCTGTGTTCAGATTCTCAATATAAATAAGTCATAATTCGAGTGTCTAAATAAATTTTACTCGAGATTAAAGAATCGTTAATGTATTCAACCAAATATTATTTTAATTCAACTTAATTGTTTATAACTATATGTCGCAGACATAATTGAATAAATTAATACATAATAAGAACCGTCCAACGTACCTCCTTTTAATAGAGAAAATGTATTAGTGAGTGACATGAATATTCTAACTACTCATCAAATAATGATATTTATGATTTAACGAGGGTCATATATAACACTTTGATATCTAATTAATAGAGTCGTCAATATGGGCTAGGCCCGTTGGGCTGGCCTGTGATTTTATAGGGTTGGACTATGATTTTTGGAGCCTATTTGAGAAAAGGGATTTTTAGCCCGGCCTGAATAA
>NW_006245482.1:0-483 GCF_000226075.1 Solanum tuberosum
ATAACCATCCCTAATATTTAAAATATAAAATCCTTTTATTTTTGTAAAGACGATTTTCGAATAATAATAAAATATATTAATTGTATACATAATTATGTAAAACATATATATCATCTAAAAATTATGAGAAGTGACAAAACTATTTAAAAATCTTGCAAACTATATTATTATTATTTTTTTTATTTTTTTTGGAAATTCTATAAAACTTAATTATTTTAAATCGTTTGAAATTGGAGAAGCTCGAAATGATTAATTTATATTGTGGAGGGTCAAAATTGGGTGTCAACAGTAGATGAAGAAGAAGAAGAAAGACAAAGTCAAATAAGAAGGTTACAAAATGGTATTCATACCACAATTGTATTCATATTAATTTTTGTTTGTCAATTGTTTTTCTTTTACTCATCATTTGTATTTTTATTTTAAAATATTGTATTTCCTTTTTAGTTAGTAGTAATTTAAATAGGTATATAATGTATTCGTCAC
>NW_006245483.1:0-483 GCF_000226075.1 Solanum tuberosum
GAGTACAATTGTAAACTGATGATATTTTTTGTGGAATATAATTTTTATGTATTGTTCGCTTAGTTATTGTTATTATAAATTTTTTTATATTATCTTTAAAGCAATGGTGCACCCGTTTTCTTAAAAATCCTGGATTCGCCTCTGCATGCGATTACCATATCACGATATGGTATCGTGAGATGGAATCCAGCGTTTGGACATGCGATTTTACGCTGATTCCATCTCATGATTCCATATCATGAGAGGTGATACCATATTCTCCAAAAAACCATGATATGGAATTATATGGTGATTCCATATCATGGTTTGAGATATTTTAATACAATAATTGATCCATGAGTTAATATTTTGTTAAAATAACCCCACATTTATATCTACTAACCATTTATTTCATATGTAAATAAAATTTATAATCTCATCATTACTTTTTAAAATTTATTAATCTCACCGAAACATTTTGTCAGCTTGTTAGTTTTATCAAAC
>NW_006245484.1:0-483 GCF_000226075.1 Solanum tuberosum
TTCATATCAAGCTGTAACGGCTCTCCTGATCTTTGTCATTCCTTTATAATATAGAGAACGTAATTATTTTATCACATTTCATAGAAATGTAAGGAGTAATGAGAGGATAACTCTTTAGTTTTTTTATCAACTCAAATAAGTAAGCCTCACCTCAACTAATTTAAGTAGTTAGGTTGACAAACTTTGATTGTTTCCTATTTATTTATTAGCATTTGGACATATTTTTGTTCCCAGGTAAGGTTATATGTTTCTAATCTAGGATACTCTTCTTGTTTAAGAAGAGCTACAAACATAAATTTAATAACAGGGGAACACATAACTGTAATATCTAACATATATTATTTCTTTTGTATTAGCTAATTTATCTGGATGGAGTACTAAAGGATACATGGCATGCCCACTTGCAATAAGGATGCACTGTCACAAAAGGTAAGAAGCGAAATTTGCTACATGGGTCACCGTCGGTATCTTAAACCTAGCCAC
>NW_006245485.1:0-483 GCF_000226075.1 Solanum tuberosum
ATGTAGTGGTAAGGAGTAGTATTCTTAGGATGAGATTCCCTATAGAGGTATAGAACATGAATCCTGTGGTTTAGATTAGTATAAAAATCTCATGTTTAACATCTTGTGAATTAGAGATTTGGCTTGAACACATTAAGAGAAGTCATTTTAACTTAGACCTTGGTAAGGGTAGTCATGAACCTTTCTAGGAGTTATGAGTTGTAGCTAATGAGGTGTGGTATTCAGAAGGTGAGCATAGTTGAAGAGTGTTACTAAGCTTAAAAGCTATCAGCCATATCAGTCAAGGCATATTATTTTTACTCTTACTTCATACTCAGATACCTTTGTTTAAGGTAAAGATAGCTTCATATAGAGAGTGACTAGGTTCAAACTCATATCGTTCTTGACTTATGTGCCAAGACAGTTCCAAACTCTTAGTAGGAATCAGTTTCACCTGTGTTAGTAGGAAAGTTTAGAAGTCAGAAAGATAGTAAGAGTAGCCTA
>NW_006245486.1:0-483 GCF_000226075.1 Solanum tuberosum
TTAGATGGATCTTAATTTTGGGAAACTTTCGCAAATAGTCATTATAATAAACTTAATGATGCTCCATAGCTATAGTTTGCAAATTTACGAGTTGTAGCTACAGTTTAAGCTGTCTCGTTTGTATAATTCACAAATTTGTATCATTCGCAGGTTTGTATAATTCACGGGTACATTTGTATAATTCAGTTATTTTTGTATAAACTCGAAATAACAAATTTATACAACTACAAATATCAGAAGTGTGAACAATTATATTATACAAATTCTGAATTATACAAAAGTTATACAAATTATATTATACAAATTCTGAATTATACAAAAGTTATACAAATTATATTATACAAATTCTGAATTATACAAAAGTTATACAAATTATATTATACAAATTCTATAGCTATGTTTTGTATATGTTTGCTTATACCAAAAAAAAAAATGCATAAGTACCCCCCTCCCCCAACCTATGCCTGAAATCCCAGAGACACA
>NW_006245487.1:0-483 GCF_000226075.1 Solanum tuberosum
CTCAGGTTGAGGTACCTCCTTTGGGTGCCGATCTTGCGGACACAGTGGGGCAGGTACAGGGTGGTGACCTAAACATCCCCGATCATACCGACACTGTTCCGGGCTCTTCTTCTCAGGCAGCTAGTATGGCTCCTAGTTTTTCCCGGTCCACACCACCATTAGGAGCTATTGTCGTCCCACTAGCCAGAGTACAGAAGTTAGAGGCTCAGATGGCCACACTGCTGCATCATATCCAGCCATGGATGCAGAAGTCAATTGTTGAGTCTGAGGCGAGGATGGAGCACAGGATGGAGGCAATGATGGACCGAAAGGTCCAAGCTATTAATAAGAGGCTTGATGCCTTCGAGTTGCGAGTTCTCGAGCGATCAGCCCCGGCTACAGATCTATCTGCGTTACAGGCTGATTTAACCAGCCTCCGGACTAACGTTGATGCTATTCTTGTTGCACCTTCAGTTGAGACTCAGGCTGCTCCTACTGCACTGG
>NW_006245488.1:0-483 GCF_000226075.1 Solanum tuberosum
CTATGAGCTTCCTCCATAACCCTTTCTTGGAGTCCATGTAGCAGACACTGAGCGGGTTGAACTACCTGCGTATCAGCTGAAGGATGTTGCTAGAATATGGTTTGACCAGTGGAAAGGGGGCAGAGCTGAGAATGCACCACCTGCAAGTTGGGCCGGATTTTGTAGGAAGCTTTCTTGGGGCATTTCTTTCCTCGAGAATTGAGAGAGGCCAACGTACGTGAGTTCCTTACCCTTAAGCAGGAGTCCTTCAGTGTTCATGAGTACAGTCTGAAGTTCACCCAACTATCCCGCTATGCTCCGGAGATGGTTGCGGACATGAGGAATAGAATGAGTTTGTTTGTTGCTGGGCTGTCTCGGTTGTCAAGTAAGGAAGGTAGGGCTGCAATGCTTATCGGGGACATGGACATATCAAGGTTAATGGTCTATGTACAGCAGGTCAAGGAAGAAAAGCTGAGGGACAAGGAAGAGTTCAGGAGTCAGAGA
>NW_006245489.1:0-483 GCF_000226075.1 Solanum tuberosum
TAAACATTAAGCTAACACCTCTTGTAAGGAACTATGTTTTGTTGACATAGTTAACACTCTTTTTGCTGGGATGTGAATACTCCCTCCAACCCAATTTGATCAGTGTTTTTAGCTTAGAAAAAATTTAATTTGACTAATTCACAGATATATTGAAGGAGATTTTATTTTTTTCCAAAAATAGGATTTTATGTTAGAAATTACCACATAAAGTACTACATAAATTGCATTTTTTCATCACAACAACTGATTCCGATATCTAATCTATGTCAGCAAGTTTAGATTCTAGGCCTTCCCAAGAATAAATAATGCTTAAGAAAAGAAAAAACTGATTGAGGACTGGAGAAAGCCATCATAAACTAATCAACTGCTCTTTGTCCTTAAGCATAGTTCATAGTGTTACTGGCAAGTAAGAATCTTACTTGATCTAATTTAAATAGCTTAGTTTATGTCCAAAGAAGCATGCATGAGGGAAAGACAATATTT
>NW_006245490.1:0-483 GCF_000226075.1 Solanum tuberosum
TGTGACATATATAATACTTTAATTTAAATAGAAATACTTACCCAAATATAGATATATATTTGCATTAATGAAAATATGTATCTCATAAAATTAGCTATCAAATAAATAATAAAAATTAAACTAATACAAACTTCAACTGACGTTATTGAACTTTTCTTCATTCAAAATACTGAAATATTAAGAAATAGTAAATAAGTAAACAAAAGGGCAGTGTTTATATAGAATTTTAACTATTTTGAAGCAAACTTCTTGAGAGTCTAAATCACATAAGCAACATTGATAAACAAAGTCATTATTTTGTCTTGAGCATCAAAAACAAATCGTGACAATTCTCTAAATTTTGGAAAAAGATATTCAGAAACATATATATACATCACACGAGAAATTGTTAACATAAACAAATAAATTTAGACTACATCATGTTCACTTTGTATATTGGAACATAATATACTAATGTATATATTAAGCGAAAAAATAATTATT
>NW_006245491.1:0-483 GCF_000226075.1 Solanum tuberosum
AAAAAAAAAAAAAAACAAATCGACCAAGACAAAGCCAACTGCCTGTGACTAGACTAAACTACTGGCAATTATTTTTTTATACTAAAAAAAAGAGCATGTTGTGCAAATAATAATTAATGCCAATGAGTCCATATCCTAAGTAATCCTAAATATAAAACTTAAAACCATAACAAGACTAGGACATCATTTGAAAGGAAGCATATATTTGATTAACATGAATCAAGACCGAGTATCCTATTTGCAACGACTTATGGAAAATTAGTGACACAATACGCTAGAAACTAGAATCTTGTCAGAAAACAAGTGCTCACTTAGGCTCAATGAAATATCCATGACAACATTATCAACCTCTCTAAACAACTAAATTTGATATAAAGCTAGATTTTTTCAAAGAAGAAAAAAAAAGGTAAACAAATTTAAATGGGGAAGATGAAATCAAGAATGCCCTTACTGGAAACATACAACACAAACTCTCAAAAAAAC
>NW_006245492.1:0-483 GCF_000226075.1 Solanum tuberosum
GAAAATGATCTTTTTGTCCGTGTATAGCCTTGGAAAATCCCCAACAAACTTATAAGTTATATTTTAGGATTGAGTTAGATTCTATAGCCATTTTTTTAACATGTTATTGGAGTCGTCAGACCTATCACTATTCTTTATGTAACAATGTGGAACTCCGATCCATACTATGTTGTTCATGCCCTAGATGTTTGAATCTAAACGAGTGAGGATGAATATTTGTCTCCTCATATGGTCCTAATCAGTCTTTGCCTTATAGCATCCACTGCTAAGAAAACACGAATTTTCAACATACCTTCCTAATTATTTACCAACGAGCTAATTATTTTGATTCTGTTTTCTGGATTATTTTTACTCTTGCAGGTTACTTGGGTGGAACATGTTCAAGTATATGAAAAAAATCAAGTACATCATATCTTTAGAGACTTGTTGTGTGATCGTCAAACATACGGAGCTAAAAGATGGATTGTTACACTTCAAAGGATG
>NW_006245493.1:0-483 GCF_000226075.1 Solanum tuberosum
TCCTCACCTACTCTATGTCAAGTCTTCTAGATTAAATTTCAAGACTAACATCATCACCCTAATGTTGTCATTCTTTTAATCATGACACTCATCTCGAATTCAAGCTTAATATTTATGAGTAAACCCGAATATCAATATGATTGCTCGCTTACTGTACTAACTTACAACTACTAGATACAAATTCAGAAACACTCATCCACTAGGACCTTATGATAAATAGCCAATCCTCACCTCTTAGTATTCATACTTATAATTTACTATCACATTTCCCTTCACAACTTGAGTACTATTCACTCATTCACTATATATCAATGCCTAATTAGTTCTCTAACACTTTGAATGTTACGGGCTTTCCCTTAAAGATCATAAGCCTAGCTTAGAGTTATCACCTCATGAATACTCTTGCTCTTCTATTCACCACTTACACTTGGTCATTACAAACATAATGACTGTAACATCTCGCAATTTGAAATAACTAGGAAG
>NW_006245494.1:0-482 GCF_000226075.1 Solanum tuberosum
TCAAGAGTCTTTATTCAATGTTTTAACTTCATTTTAACGCTCGAGTTTCAAGTTCAGTAAATAATTTCAAGTCAAGCAAAGAGTATAGAGTTTCAAGTCAAGCAAAGACTATAGAGTTGAGTTCATTTCTCAAAAGTTATTAGGGAACTATGTATTCCCAAAGAAGTTTTAAAGAAATGTTTTCACATTTAAACAAGATTGGAAACTGAGATTTCCAGAGAGCCTTTGGGCTAGTTTTCCCGAAAAAGAGTTATCGCTTTCTAAATGAAGCAAGAGAGGAAACTGAGATTTCCATGATAGCCTTTGAGCTAAGTTTTTGAGTAATTATCTCAAATCGGCAGGAAGAAGTTATGTTTTTTATTAAACATAAGAGCCAGTATATTTTGGGAGTAGTATCGAGCACCGAGTTGGGGGAGCGTTCAAGGAACCCACTGCCCCCATAGTATCATGTTAGCCACCATGAGTAGAAAAGATCATACTTT
>NW_006245495.1:0-482 GCF_000226075.1 Solanum tuberosum
AAAACCGACATGTTATAGAGAGTTTTAATTGTATTTGTTTTATTTAAAAAATAAAAACAATTCAGTTACTTAAGTTATGTTATTATAATCGTTCGGAGTCGTGATAGAAGTTATTTTTTTCATTATATTAATAAATTATTAGTTTTAAATATAAATTTAATCATAATCAGTATATTACATGCTAAGCATAGTAATATCTAATGTAGGCATGGAAGTACTAAATTATTGATTTTATATACCTAGTGCATTGTAATTTTACTTTCCTAAAAATTTATTGTACTACGTTTAATGTAGTAGTTTTTTTTTTTGTTTACCTTTTATATTCTCACACTTTATGACACTGTAAGATTGATATGTCCTAAAAAGGCTACAACAATAGATAGCTACTGTATTTGAATTAAACTTTAACTTAATATAACACGAAAAACAAATTAAATTATAAATAATAATTAATTAAGCTAGCATTTAGTCAAACATTCTAA
>NW_006245496.1:0-482 GCF_000226075.1 Solanum tuberosum
TTAAGAAATAATTGTTGGAGTGACCTACGGGTTGGACTAACGATCCATAAGAGTTTCTTCAATCTGTACTAGTCAACCGTAGAGTCACTTATTGGGGCCTAAAATCTATTCAACTTCTACGAGACCTTCATACGACTCGTCAACGTTTCTACGGCTCGTAGAACCCAAGTTCAACCCCAAAATTTCACTAAGACTGAAACATTCCTATGGAATCCATAAACGACCCAATCCAAACAACGATCCTTCCTGTTCACTAGTAGATCAATTTATTGGGACTTGAAAATTTCAAAACTCAACCATGATCTTACGACTTTCTTTCTATAGTCTATAGATTGGACTCGTGATTCACTGCTTTAGTGTCAAAATTGAACTTTTCCCTTTTAATCCAATTTTTTAATTTCGTAGGTGTTACAATGCGCAATTAAAAAAAAAAACTCATTCATTTCAGATGTCACTATTGACATGTCCTACTTCGAAGAAGG
>NW_006245497.1:0-482 GCF_000226075.1 Solanum tuberosum
TATTTTTTCTTCTCTGCTGTCTGATTCATCGTTATAGATTACCACTATCGCTAGTCTAATCCCGTAGTATTTATCTATGTTCTTGTTTAACTCAAATACTGTTCATGTCAGTTTTGCGTCTTCAACTCGTGATATCATGTTTACAATTCGCCTTAGTCTTATTTTAACTCGGATCATTCACTCGTAGTTAATCTATTCCTAATTGTGTATCTTGCTTTTTATATCGGAAATGTTTCGCTTTCGAAAATGTGCTAGAGAATCTGATTGTTCCTTTGCTTTCTGAGTGTGGTTTGATCTGTTTTGGTGTTATTCATTAATCAAAAATCTGGAAATTTTATTCAATGTTGTAGTTGTTCATCGGGTAAATGATAATGTACTTTCTTCACGATCTTGACTTGTTATAACATCATGTGAGTACCATTTCGTTTTGGCTTAAGCTAGCGATGCATTCTTAGTATATCTTTTCTTGTATCTCGTAAGTC
>NW_006245498.1:0-482 GCF_000226075.1 Solanum tuberosum
TTACAAAGAAGATTTGGTAATTTTGAAGAGGAATTACGTGAAGATGATGAATATGATGACGTTAATGCTTATGTTGATAGTTTTGATAATAATGTTGCTGAATATGATGATGATGAAACTGAGCCACCGTCGGCTACTAGTCCCACTCCAAATCCCTCTTTCCCCCGGCTCCTGCTCCCTTTCGTTGTCCTGCTCCCATTCCCCCCGTGCATCCTAGGACTAAGGTAGAACGCGCTAAAAAATCAGTTGTGTGGCAATTTATGACTCAGAATGAAGATAAAACACAAGCTATTTGTAATAAATGTAAACATAGAATGAATCATAAAACTGTAGGAAAACAGGGTGGGACGGGACATTTGAGTAATCATTTAATGTCATGTTGTAAAAATGAATTTTTGCATGCTAAAGCTGTAGTCGAAGCTAAAAAAAATGGTACCAAACTTCCTAAAAATGTAGGAGTAGATGGCTCTAATATGGTCCAA
>NW_006245499.1:0-482 GCF_000226075.1 Solanum tuberosum
AGTAGCAGACCCTTCAGCAATTCGTATACCAGATCAGTCGGTGGGGCCATCCCAGACGCCACCCGGACTAGTTTTAACTCCAGATCTCCAGGCCGCTATTTCTCAGCTCTTAGGTGTGCTTGGGGGATGCAGCAGCCACCCGCTCCAGCTACACCAGCACTAGTACCGCAGGATCAGCCTTCAGTGAGGGCACCTCAGGTCCAGGTACCACCTGAGGGAGTACAGCCCTTGGCAGCGGATAGATCTATGCCTGTTGAGGACCAGAAGATGCTTGGTGTGTTTCTCAGGTTGACACCACCGAGGTTTTCTGGGGCTGTGGGTGAGGATGCCCACGAGTTTCTTACTACTTGCCGTGAGAGGCTTCGCACTTTGGGCCTTGTGGAGTCTAGAGGGGCCGACTTCATTGCTTACCAGCTAGATGGGACAGCGAGGCAGTGGTGGCGCATATTCATCCAGACCAGGCCAGTTGGATCTCCACCAGT
>NW_006245500.1:0-482 GCF_000226075.1 Solanum tuberosum
AATTAAATCAAAATGAGATGAGTGAGGGTACCATAATCCCAATTCTGTAGTTCAGATAAGATAACGAATGATCCATTTTACAGCAGTGAGATGAGATTCTTTTGGGGTCGATTGAAAGTGTTCACATTTACATATGCTATACATGATGCCTGGTCGATTGGCAGTTAGATAAAGTAGGGATCCAACTATCCCTCGATACATTTTTTCATCCACATATTTTCCTGATGCATCTGTTTTGAGACAAGTGGATAGACTCATGGGAGTTCCGAACGCTTTTCCTTTTTCTAGTCCGAACCCTTTTATGAGTTCCTTCGCGTATTTGGTTTGACTGAAAAATGTTCCGTTTGTTGACTGTCTAATTTGTAATCCAAGAAAGAATGTGAGTTCTCCCATTAGGCTCATTTCGTATTCTCCCTTCATAAGATTAGCTAGGCTCTCACATAGAGAGGGGTCAGAACTTCCAAATATAATATCATCAACAT
>NW_006245501.1:0-482 GCF_000226075.1 Solanum tuberosum
AATTTTCTTTCCCATAACGATAAAAAAAATTCCTAATAAAATAGAAAATATTCCTATTTCGTAATCTTTTCCAAATTTAAGTAGACAAGTATTTTCTGATTAGAAAAAGAATGCATCTCAAAAATAATATATATATATATATATATAGGATATTTTTAACCCAATATAAGTAACGACATAAATATTTTGAGTAAAATTAAGCAAGTCTTTTTTCCATTTCCTTTAAGGATTAGGATTTTAACTCTCCTAGTTCCAACAAAACACGGTCAAATCACCAAAGTTTCCTTATTAAACATCTCTCACCCTCTATATATTTGCCTCTAAATTTTTGTTTTCGTCTATTCTAAACATAAGCCATGGATGCCTCAAAACAAAATCTGAATCAAGTCATAAATTCAGTCGACAAAACTTTAGAAATTCTTCATCAGTTTTCTTCTTCCGATGTCGACGTTGCTTCTCATCTAAATAATTTTGTGTTTGAG
>NW_006245502.1:0-482 GCF_000226075.1 Solanum tuberosum
CCGCATTCCTCAAATCTTGCTTGGTAGCATTAATAGGAGGTTCTTGAGGTGCACTTTCCCTCCTTAGATCTTCTGGAGATGGAGGGGTCGGGGAAGTCTGTGAGGGAGACTCATCTTGAGCCTCACCTTGTACAGCTTGACTAGGTGGTGGTTGGCTGGTCCCTTCTCAAGCAGCCACATCTACTCGCTTACTAGTACTTTTGCTCTTTCTCTTAACCGGCATCCTTGCTGTAATAAAAAAATTTAGGAATTAGATATGATTCACCTACAACACTGGTTCTATCGCACGATCTAAGAAATGAGACAACTATTAATTGTCCCGTAGCCTCCTGTTTATAAATGTGGTGCACCACACATCCATAAGCAAGACTCTACAAAGACACGACTTTGTAGACTCCCTAGGATGACCTGCTCTGATACCATTTTTGTCACGTCCCAAATCCCAATAAGACGGACAGGCACCCGATGCCCTCTAGGCCTGA
>NW_006245503.1:0-482 GCF_000226075.1 Solanum tuberosum
TATTGGGCCCCGTGCTGGCACAGGGTCCATATCTAGTATATATACACGTTAGAGTTAGGCAGGAATAGAATGAAAAAGAGAACACAAATTTTTGTTTTGTTTTGTTTTACGTTAAAAGAAAACCCTAGGATCTTCTTCTTGTTCTTAGAATTTAATAGAAAATTTTGTTTGTTTTGAGAATATAATGGGGAAAAGTAATGGTGATCCAATGGACAAGGATATGATGAAGAATTTGATGAAGTATGTAATAGGGAAGTCTTTTCCTTGTAAGCATGCAGTTATGGATGTCGATGATGTTTACGGAATAAGAGTATTCAGTCCATCCCAAATCCTTAATCTACCAAGGGCACAGATAACAACACACGATTGTTGATCACTTTTCAGAATACGGAAAACTGTAAAATATTTAATAGTAAAGAGGCTCCTGGGTTTTGGAAATCTACCCTCAAACTCAAGGGAATTTTTGATGCCAACAAGAGACA
>NW_006245504.1:0-482 GCF_000226075.1 Solanum tuberosum
TTTCTGGACACTTTTAGACACGGACCCTATGCTAATTTTAGCCAACCCTAGCACAAAACTAAAACAACTATCTAATTTGATAGAGGGATGAAATCAAACAAAGCAAACTACTAGAGAAAAACTATATCCTATCGTTGGCTATATTGTACATCTTGGGTTGCCTCCCAAGCAGCGCTTGATTTAACGTCGCGGCACGACGCAAGCCTCTTGATTACTCAGACTTCATCAAGATGATAGGCCTCAACCACTTCTTGCACGCTCTCAGCATTTCCCAAATAGACCTTGATCCTTTGCCCGTTCACCATGAACCTTGTTCCATCATTATTTTCAAGCTCAACCGCTCCATGGGGGAGCGCCTTTGTGAGCAAAAATGGCCCAGTCCATTTGGACTTGAGTTTGCCTGGAAACAAGTGCAACCTAGAGTTGAATAGAAGCACACGATCACGAACCACAAATTCTCGCTTTTCAATTCTTTGATCATG
>NW_006245505.1:0-481 GCF_000226075.1 Solanum tuberosum
GTAGAGACTGAGAAGGGTTCTGAAAGAGTTTCTGGACAAGAATTAATACCACAAGATCCCTTCCACTGCTGGTACAACGTGTAGGCCACTCCCTACAACTAATAGGTGGCCAAATCTGCACTCTCGACTTGAGTGATGCCCATAATGTTTTTCACCTCTTACATGTCGTTAAGAAACACTTATGGATCTTATTCTGAATTAAACACATGAAACTTTATAGGGTTTATCCGAGCAAAGTCTTAAATTCTTGTTGTAGCAGTGTTAGTGTGTGGCAGAGCTGAAACCACAGCCTACTGATTGACCTGGATAGTCATGGCCTGAGAAAGTACTTAGTAAGCAACCTTGAAATCGGCATTCATTACTTGCTTCTGCTGGAGCTGTTGGCTGATTCATTGCGTTAGCTCTTCTGGGAGGCATTTTCCGAAATGCAAAGAGCAGTAGTTAGAATGAGATTGAATAGAGTTCATACTTAGGCACGATA
>NW_006245506.1:0-481 GCF_000226075.1 Solanum tuberosum
TAACAATTAACAACATTTGATTAACTCTTGAAATTTTTTCTATGCTACATACATTGAGACAAGTGGAATAATATATATTAAGTATTTACAAATTACGTAAAAATATTATAAATTACATTATTAACAACTTAAAATATTTAAAAAATCATATTAAATTTAAATAACTCACTATATTTTAATCTGTGTCACATACATTAGGACAAAAATAATAGTTATTGGGCCCGTGCGTAAGAGAGTTTATGCCCAAGTATAATATATAATATTCAATGACTCTCCAAATTTCATTTGTATCATATAAATTGAAACAACAAAAATAACATATATTGGGTCCATTTTAATTTATTTGTCTTGTTTTTTAAATTTTTATATTTAAAAATTGCGTAAAAATACTATAAATCATGATAATTGACAACATAAAATATGTTTTGTTAAGATACAAAAAATACCATTGATTCTTGAAGTTAATCTATCGTAAAAATAC
>NW_006245507.1:0-481 GCF_000226075.1 Solanum tuberosum
AGACTTCTCCTATTAAAGAATGTAATTCTATTCCTTCAGATCTGCATTTTTCAGTTCTAACAATGGGGTGTAAGCTTCACTAACCTTTTTATGTAGTGCAGACTCTTCCTGTAACTATTACAGGTAGGCATTTGGTGGCCTTTTGGGTTTAGTAGATCTTTCTTCTGAAGGATATAGAGGTTAGGATTTTATGTGAATGTGTTACGACTGATCTCCTCGTACACATGTTTATATGTAGAATTATCACCTGTAAATTCTATTGTAGGTGGAAGTATTAATAATTTGATATTTTTTGGGTTGGAATGTGAGCATTGGCTTTTGAGACATTTGATATTGTTCCATCTATTCTTTAGTTGGCACATTCTAAAATGGACCTCTCTATCACGCCAGTGACATCATCATTATCAGTAACACGAAGATAAATAGATACATAAAAGGTTGAATCGTTAAAGACCATCCTAAACTTGATGCGTTTTAGTCA
>NW_006245508.1:0-481 GCF_000226075.1 Solanum tuberosum
TTGATGTTATCCTTGGTATGGATTGGTTGCACTCTTGGTATGTTTCTTTTGATTGTATAACCCGTGTAGTCGAATTTTAGTTCCCAAATAAGCCTATCCTAGAACGGAAGGGGGAAGTTCTATGCCTAGAGGTTAGCTTGTACCTTATAAGAAGGCTAAGAGGATGATGGCTAAAGGTGGATTTTACCACCTAGTTAGGGTGAGGGGAAATAAATCTTTGTTTGACCAACTTTAAGGGGCTAGTTACTTCTCTAAGATTGATCTTTGGTCGGGTTACCACCAATTGAGGGTGAAAGGAGATGACATTCCAAAATAAAAACGATTCTTAGAACCCGGTATGGTCATTATGAGTCTTTGGTAATGACGTTTGGATTGACTAATGCTCCGGAGACGTTTATGGATTTGATGAGTAGGGTGTTTAGATAATACCTTGAAATGTTCATAAATGTGTTTAATCAATAGGATTTGAATCTTTGCCAAA
>NW_006245509.1:0-481 GCF_000226075.1 Solanum tuberosum
ATTCACAAGCCAAGAGTCACAACAAAAGGGATTTTTTTAATTTCTTCTGGTTGTTCAATTTGTTTGGTTGATTATAAAGACATTGATAAACTTAGACTTTTGCCTGATTGTCACCATATTCTTCATGTCAAGCCCAAAGTATACTTTTACATTCTGATATATGCTTAGGACTTGTTGATATATCGTTGTCTCCCTTATACAGTCAAATTGTTTTCTTCATGCACACACTATGTCTCTCCTGCTGTTCGTTGAAATTTGGTGTCCATTTTTTATCTCTATGGTATCATTATGCTTTATACATGAATCGCTGCTCATAGATATAAATCGTGAACTTTGTTTTTGGCCACAACAGATGAATTGGTGTGCTTTGTCTTGTGAGAAGGTAAGCTCATTAAAATAAACGTATAATCTACAAGAAATTAGAACTATCAAATATAACTAATTCAACATAGTTTTATAAGTGAATCAAAAAGAGAAGAAT
>NW_006245510.1:0-481 GCF_000226075.1 Solanum tuberosum
ATCAAAGCGGTCAAATCTGCAAAAGATATACTGGAACATAAGAAAACTCAAAACATGGTATTCAAGTTCAGCATATTCCCTCCTGAATCTGAATCTGAATCCAAGGCTACACAGTGAAGTTGAAAGGTTAGTCAAATTCATTTGCATTATAGTACGGCTAGATATCTTTGTTTCCATTTGGCATACATATTCCGTGACTCCATCTATCTCTATATATGTCTCATTTAGTATATCTTTTGTAATTATTTCATTTTTCTAGTATATGTAACAATTTGTAAAATGCACTCTGAAACACTTTTCCTCTCTTTGCTTCCCTGTTATTTCATTAACCAATTTTCCTCTATTCTGCAGGAGAGAATCGGGACTTCGATCTGGGGTCATGTGTATGATGTCGCAACATTTCATGTTTTCTGTCGTCCAGTCATCTGATAAGGTTGTTCCAATGAAGAAAACCTGTTTGGCTTTTGTGATTTGTAATACG
>NW_006245511.1:0-481 GCF_000226075.1 Solanum tuberosum
GATGGGCTTCCTTTAGTACTTGATCTAATCGGTGGAGCCATTTCAAGGAAGGAAAAGAAAGAGACTTTGTGGCTTGAAGTTCTCAATAATTTGAGTTCCTTTATATTTAATGATGAAGAGGAAGTTATGAAGGTTATACAATTAAGTTATGACCATTTGTCAGATCACGTAAAGCCGTGTTTGGTTTACCTTGCAAGTTATCCAAAGGACAAAGATATAAGGATCTCTGAGTTGAAAAATTTGTGGATTTCACAAGGACTTGTGCAGCAGATTGTGATGAAAAGTGCAGAAGAAGTAGTGGATGAGTTAATTACCAGTAGCTTGGTAATACCTTTCGATAATTCTATTTGCAAAATTCATGATCTTGTGCATGACTTTTGTTATATAAAATCTAGAAAGGAAAAGTTGCTTCACTATATAGGAGGTTCAGAAGCTCCGTCTTCCACTTCTTCTTCTTCGGATCTTATGCCACGTGGAATTA
>NW_006245512.1:0-481 GCF_000226075.1 Solanum tuberosum
ACCCTAGCTTCAATGGCTCCCTTCTTTTTCCTTGAGTCTAGAGAGATAACTTTTTAAAAGTGGAACTCTTTGTTTAGATTTGGGGAAATAAGGAGTAAATGACTTGATTTAGGCAGCCCTGTCAGGGACCATTCCCAACTTAGTAGTAAATCAACCCCCACATAATAATAAATAAAATGGAAATTACTTAAAACTCCCCATTTTAGGCAGCCCTGTCAGGGACCATTCCCAACTTAACGGTCGAATGGGGCACCACGGCTCGTGGTGGTACCCGTGGTCCCCTAGGCATTATGCTTCTCACCTTCACAAGCCCTCAAGGACCTAAGGGAGGACCACGATACCTCCCACAATCTGTGGTCAAGACCACCAGTCGTGGTATTGAGGCAGTGGCTTTGCCAAGATGCCTTGCCTTCCCTTGAGGCTAAGTGATCTACACGACCACTTTGACGGACCGTCTAGGGAACCACGGCTCGTGGTGGTC
>NW_006245513.1:0-481 GCF_000226075.1 Solanum tuberosum
CGGAATTTCAACATTACAAAAATAAAAATACCGATCTGCAGAGGTCGGAATTTAAAAAAATGAATATTCTGACATAAAATAAAAACCGACCTCGAGAGGTCAGTAAATACCGACCTCCAGAGGTCAGTATTGAATAGCGACCAAGCTTTTTCCGACCTAAGCTGGGATGTCGGTTTTAGGTCGGTATTTCAGGGAATACCGACCTCCGGAGGTCGGTATTTATATGTCGGTATTCACTGTTTTTTTAGTAGTGTTACTTTCTACACAAGATGTTAAGCATCATTTGGGGTTGAAGACTAGTGCTATACGATTGCTCCAATTTTGTATAGATCCTCCCCCGATGTTTGTTATCCGCATTGGGGTCTCATTAAATTCAGATTTGCGCATTGTAGAGCTTATTTTTGGGGATGACACTCTGAATAAGATTTTTTTTCATTCTCAAATGCTTGAATCCGGAACCTCTAATTAAGATTAGAGAGAT
>NW_006245514.1:0-481 GCF_000226075.1 Solanum tuberosum
AGTACTGTTTCAATTCCCTTGTGCTGAAGCCTTCAATTGGTAAGAATTTTAAAAGAAAATATGAGACAACTAAACAAGAATAAAATTAAGATGTTTTACGAGAGGAAGTTAGAAGAAAAGAAAAGGGATGAGCAACATGCAGGTGGTGGAACACATTTTTGCAACGCTCTACATATTGAATCCATTCAAATTGAAAACTGATGGAAACATCTGTAAAATCTTTATGATCTAAGTTTCAATCTATAACATGTTCATAGAAATCTGGAGTTCGTAAAACTGCGAGAGGCAAGTCAATTTAAGGATACAAGTAATTTCTTCAAAAGGCTGAAGACTGGATGATTGCCTCAAATTCCCACATTATGACAACTTCTTCAAAATAAAAGAATTAAGAAGCTAATGACCTACCACAGATTCAAGATGGGTACCATATCTATGCAGCAAGGAGAAAAGTGAGGAGTGGGGCCATGGGGGAGACAAATGA
>NW_006245515.1:0-481 GCF_000226075.1 Solanum tuberosum
ACACAAATCGATCTTGCAAAAAAATTAATTTTGTCATAATTGGATCAGCTAGTGTTAGTACTTATGTTTAACAAGCAATCGATGGACACAAAAAAATTATCACCAAATTAAAGCTAAGTATCAATACTAGATGGACACAAACACATTATTGAAAACAATTGTACTTGAACTTCAGAAATTTAGAAGCACCAACCTTATCTCCTACTTTGATGAAAAAGCAATATAGTCTTGTATTAACTTTTTTTGATGTTGAGCTTCCTCAATTGCCTAGCACGAAAAGTTCTAAAATTAGTTAAATATAAACTTCAAATCCAAGAATATTAGTTTTTATATATATATTCAAGTTTTAATAAGTTCAAGTTTTCAATTCAAGTTCATATCGAATTTCTAAAATTAATTAGTTATATATTCAAGCTAATTAGTTCCAAGTTGAAGTTATAATATCAAGTTCAAATCTAAGTTCAATTTCAAATTCTAAGTT
>NW_006245516.1:0-481 GCF_000226075.1 Solanum tuberosum
CTTCCCTCCATACTTAGCTTGTTTAGACTTCATTCGATGAATAAAGTTCCCAAAAGGGGATATTGTAATACCTTTGAGTAGAAAAGATTGAAATTTCAGGTTTTTATAAACTTTTGTGCTAGCACTGACGACACCACCCATGGGGCGTAGGTGGGACGACGGTCCGTAGGTAGGTGTCATGGATGGTGAGTTAGGTTTTCCAACAATGTAATGTCCCAGTAGCATATGACGGCTCACAACGGCAGTCCGCCAATGGACCCACGGTCCATAGGTAGTGTACCGTCATTAGGGTCAAAAAATTGATGAGCTCTGATTCCACCCATGGTCGACCAGTACGGTTTGTGGTTGGACCTAAGGACGGTAGGTCTGACCATAGGTGAGGATCAGTAGCTATTTATAAGAAAATGGTTGTTTGGTTAACTTCAAATTGTCATCTCTTTCAGCGCAAAATGAATTAGGTGGCTCATGACCTATCAAATTA
>NW_006245517.1:0-481 GCF_000226075.1 Solanum tuberosum
CTTGAAAAAAGATTCGCAAGTCTTTAGGTAGAAACTGCCAGAGAGATAAGGACAAAGCTTACTTTTTATTTAACTTTCTTGCTCGATTATATCACTGATACCTCATAAATAATGTGACATTTCATTTAATATCATTCATACCTGAAAAAGAATGTGACATTTCTTGTTCTATTATATCATTCATATATACCTGAGAAAGAATGTGATGTTTTTGGTTCTTTTGTATCTTCATATATACCTGAGAAAGAACGTGATATTTCTTATTCTATAATATCATTCATATATACATGAGGAAGAATGTGTAATTTTTTGTTCTATTTTATCATTCTTATTTACGTGAGAAAGAATATGATATTTCTGGTTCTATTTTATCATTTCAAAAAATTAAATTCCTCAATACAAGTTGATGCTCACATCGGAATGGAGAATTTGACCTTGATGCCTACCTTGTTCAGTTAATAAGATAGTTTACAATAGAGGG
>NW_006245518.1:0-481 GCF_000226075.1 Solanum tuberosum
TTCCTTGGGTCATGTGGTATATCTAGACAAACGTACATTATTATTTTCTATAGAAAACATTGTATAGGATCATTCATTCCACTAGTGTAAAACCTGTTGATCTTTCTCTTTCTCTCACTCATCAAATTTTAGTTTTTTCTTATATTGGTTGAATCTAGAAAGTAATTCCATTTCTTGATGCTCTGTTTGGCTTCCTCTCTGATAACTAGTTTTCATGTTGTGAATAACATACCTTATTTCTTGTTTTTTTTTCTCATTTGATTAAGTCTAAACTGAATTTCTTGTCTAGTTTGTTTTTTAATTATTTCTTCTCTTTTTTGGCTTTGTTGTTCAAGTGAGAGATTTTAGCATTAGAGATCTTAGCAAACGGAGGACTACATTTGAAATACTTCAAAATGGTAAGATTTTTTTACTTGAATTATATCAATATTTGTAAAAAAAATAAAATATTGTAAGACTATTTTTTTAAGTCTCCTGTGTT
>NW_006245519.1:0-480 GCF_000226075.1 Solanum tuberosum
AGAAAGCCAAAACCCTAGAAAACAATAAATTTATTTTCATAAACTCTAACCCTAGAAAAACTCTAAAAATTCTTAAACCTAACAAACCTAAACCCTATTCTAGAAAAACCCTAAACCTAAAACACTAAACCCTACACCTTGAATGACCCAAAAAAAACCTCGGGGACCTTAAATGTTCAACTCAAATCATAAGAAACCTAAACCCTAAACCTTAGGGATAAACCCCCAACCCTAAGCCTTATGAAACTCTAAGAAGCCCTAAACCCTAAGAAATCCTAAATCCTAAAAAATATAAACAATAAAAAACAACAAAAAAAACTTTAAAAAATCTTAAACCTACCAAACCTAAACCCTAAACCGTAGGAAAACCCTAAACCTAAAACACTAAACCCTAAACACCTACACCCTAAATGACCCAAAAAAAAAAAACACTAAACCCTACATACCTACACCCTAAATGACCCAAAAAAAAACCTAGGA
>NW_006245520.1:0-480 GCF_000226075.1 Solanum tuberosum
TTTAATTAATTAGATATTTCACAACATTTTTATTTGTTGGGATAAAATGGTAATTCAACTTTTCACTTTAGAATTTCCAACTTGAATTAGTGTAGGAATGAAATCATAATCCAACTTGATTTATTGTCGGGAATTTAAGTTATAATGATCTTGTAATAAATTTGGTTTGAAATATATATACTTCGATGCCTTGTCAGAAAACTAGAACAAATACATGTCAAACAACTAGTCATCCTGGCTCCTACCGTCTTCAGTTCGTTCTTGACTAAAAATAGCACTATATATATATATATCTTTAAACTTAAACTTAAGAAAATCAATAGATCAAATACTTGCAATGCAACAAATTAATGTTAGTGACTTGCATTTAATAGGTCTATAATATAATTATTCATCACCACTTAACAAAGGCAAATCTATGAATTCACTTAAGTTACAATAAAGAATATATCATAAGTCTCTTTCAATATGAATCTGCCT
>NW_006245521.1:0-480 GCF_000226075.1 Solanum tuberosum
AGGAGAAGACTACAATTCCACAAATATAAGGTAGAAAATTAAAGAAATGAAATATTTTTTACCAATTATTAAATTAGATGTTGATAGTGTCCGTGCATTATGTGAACTATTAACAAACAAGTAATACGAGCAAGCTCAAAAGAGAAAAAAACCTGTCCAATCATACTAAGACACATAATCTGACAGGAGAGACTATAAATTATGGACATATTAGCTATTCCAAACTTTACACGGGAAACTAAACTAATAATTAAGGACAGATTGAATTTGTTCAGCTAACAAATGTTTAATTCAGCAAAGCCTATTTTTTGAGCTTGAAAAATAAACATACCGGAAGCGAGATAAGGCCGAACTCAATATCTACACAATCCAAAATTGGAGCATCAGCAACGATCTTAATTCCATACATTACTTCAATGTGAAGTTGATTTTCAATGGAAGCACTTTAACAGGTTTAGTTGGTTTTGATCTGATATTTTT
>NW_006245522.1:0-480 GCF_000226075.1 Solanum tuberosum
TTTTTATAACAGTAAAAAAAATATTCAAAACACTTTCTATAACAATAAAGAAAAATATGCAAAAAATGATGTTATTATAAAGTTTGACTATATTATATATATTTTTGGATCTTGAAATGTGTTTCTCACATATAGATTAGCTAAAGAAACTTATTTCGTTATTAGAATATAACTATTTGAGATTTTATTTTTTCAAGTTGGATTCTAATTTGTAAGAGATGTTGATGTATCATTTGACTCTGAGAGATTTATTATGCATTTATATGATAAAGTTGCTCGTTGACCAAAAATAAGTAAAAAGTCAAACATCTATTTCCCCAATTGTTGGAGAGTTTATAGATTTTAAATTTTATGTGTAACCCCCCGCCTTAGAAAGAGCTAAGTTTAGAAAGAACTAATTTAGAAAGAGTTAATTTGAAGTTTGTTTAAGTTTAGCTTAAGTTGTGAGTTTTGGGTTATCTTTAAACGATCATAACTTTC
>NW_006245523.1:0-480 GCF_000226075.1 Solanum tuberosum
GATAATGTAACACCCCGTATTCGAAAAAGACCAAAAAATATATTTCGAGAGGTTGCAGGTGCAAATTACGGTCATCATCCACGGACCGTAGGTCAGACCACGGCCTGTGCTGGTGGTCCGTGGTTTACCACTGCAACCCTCCTAAGCCAGCTCAGAAATTGTCTAAGTCCCGACTCACGGACAGACCCACAATCCGTAGATCAGACCACGGTCCGTGGTCTGTGTCCGTAGATCAAGACTTCCCTTACCCAGCCTCTGACACAAACTACGATCGACCAGCACGGACCGTCATTCGATCCACGGTCCATAGGTCTGA
Organism: Solanum tuberosum; assembly: GCF_000226075.1. Classification (NCBI taxonomy): domain Eukaryota; kingdom Viridiplantae; phylum Streptophyta; class Magnoliopsida; order Solanales; family Solanaceae; genus Solanum; species Solanum tuberosum. The sequence continues at coordinate 317 of NW_006245523.1, forward strand.
CCGTAGATGAGGTTCAACAGCCAGTTAGCTGAAAATTATTGATGGGTCAACTTCAGATGGCCATAACTTTTAGCACAAAAGGAATTGTGTGTCCCATGACCTATGATATGATAAATAATTGAATTATATTTCCAACTCCACCGAGTTTGCTAAATTCCGACCTC
>NW_006245524.1:0-480 GCF_000226075.1 Solanum tuberosum
GTGGAGCAGCAGTCTCTTGAAAATCTTCCAAACAAACATATATCGCTCGCTCTACAATGGAATCTGAATGACTCCGAAATTTCTTAGAGTACATTCCACTCTGGCCCAAACATGTGGTACCTATATGTATATATTGTGATAGTCAAGCATCAATAGATAGGGTAGGGAGAGTCATGTACAATGGGAAATCTCGTCATATATGACCGAGACATTATACCGTAAACAATTGTTCTCTAGTGGATTTATTACAGTTGACTATGTGAAGTCAAGAGATAATGTGTCAAATCCACTAACAAAAGGCCTAGTGAGAGAGGTAGTTGAAAAATCATCTAAGGGAATGCGTTTATGAATTAGGACATGTCATCATGGCGGTAACTCAACCTAGCAATCTGGAGATCCCTAGAGCTAAGTTCAAGGAGAAAACAAAGTTGTGATTGACGGTTCGATATTGTCAATCAACTCAATCCATTCTCATGATGA
>NW_006245525.1:0-480 GCF_000226075.1 Solanum tuberosum
TACAATATTGAGTTAGGGTTTTAGAGAAGAGAAAAAATTAAAGAAGAAGAGAAGAGAGGAGAAGAAACAAGAAACGTCAAATTCTCGAAGCTAAGATAGTGGATTTCGTCAAAGGGTGATCCCTACGAGGTATGTGAGTTCACATAGTGTTGGGTTCGTTCACCCACGCGCCAAACATATTTATTTCAGTATGATTTTCGTCCTAAAAGATTGAGACTTTGATGTTCTTGAGTTGTATTCTTGAATTGCTTTTGTTCTTGAATTTTGGATGAGATTAAGGAGTTCTTAAGAGTGTAAGGTCGATTTTAGAGTTGTGTTTGATTAGATTCTTGTGTACATAGGCTGGGTATCTAAATCTAAAGAGAATTGGGGGAAAATAATTGAATTTAGGTGAATTGGGGTTAGAAAACGAAGAAGGAAAAAGTCGGGGGAATCTGGTACCCCAGTCTGCGTCGCAGACCTGGTCCCCCATTTCACAGA
>NW_006245526.1:0-480 GCF_000226075.1 Solanum tuberosum
ACTGGTTAACATAATCTGGTATCGCTGAAACTAAGATTCCTTTGCTGAAATAATATGGTTGATTATGAAGATTTCCTTTTGGGACTCCTACGGGAAATTGACTTGGATGTCCAAGAAATGTTAATAATTGGAGATTCAAATTTATTAATATATCATGTTCGAACCGAGTGGGCAACCAAAAGTAGGAAGTTGCTACCATATTTGTAGTGTATGCATAGGTTGTGCATAAGGTTCATAAAGATAGATTTCAAGCATCTGCCAAGGATCCAGAATGAATTTGTAGATGTCCTAGCCACTTTATTCTCTATTATTGAACACCCGGATCATAATCACATTGATCTTATTTACATCGGTATATATGAGTAGCCAGCATACTGTTTCCATGTTGAGGAAGAGGTCGATGGAAAGCGTTGATACAACGATATTCAAGGATATTTGAATAATGGTGATTACCCAAAAGAAGCATCAAGAGTGCAAAAA
>NW_006245527.1:0-480 GCF_000226075.1 Solanum tuberosum
GCATATATCATCTTGTTCGGGTTAGGGATACAGATTCAGAAACCCCTACTCTTGAGTAGGTCCCCATTGTTAATGAGTTTCTCGATGTGTTTCTTGATGATTTACCCGGTGTCCCTCTCGAAAGGGAAATAAACTTCAATATTTACCTTCTACCCTAGGCCCTATATAAATGTTTTATGCCCCCTATTTACCCATTTGAACTAATTCTCCTAAATTTCCAAAAACTCGATCAAATTCATCATCCCAAATTCTCTCAAATCTAAGGAAGAAGAAGAGATAGGGTTCCATTCAAGTCTCCAAATTCTCCCTTTTTTCTTGGGATTAAAGGATCAATGTATGTGTATTTTCACCCATGGAGTCCTTTACACTATGGGGTCCCTAAAGATTTCAAGTTCCCAATTCAATCTTCAGTTTATCAAATTAAGGTTTCAATTCAATGAATGTGGGTTTCTTCCAACTATGATTGATTATGATTAATTA
>NW_006245528.1:0-479 GCF_000226075.1 Solanum tuberosum
CTACTATCTCTTTTACTAATATTATTTATTTATTTTTTTATAATTTATAAATTCCTACACTTTACTCATATTATTTTACTAAATCTAATCTATCGTTAACTTATCCTTACATGTAAATAAAATAATAAACCTTCACGTGTTTTAAACAACTTATATGTATATACTACACTTTATAACAAACATAATTTTAGATCACAAACTCTATCTAATATTTTAACATTTAGTATCATTATTATTTATTTATTTTAATTATCTTTTTTTAGAAAACTCTATTTTTATCCAAATTACATATTACATATTACTACATATTTACATTCGACTACTATCTCATTTTATTTTATTTCATGTCTTAATTCTATATAAATAAAACAACAAATTTTCCTATCCTTTAAACTCAACATTTATTTTGGATACATTTATATAAAACACATTTATATATATTTTTTATAAAATTGTCATACACTTTTAGCGCATTTATT
>NW_006245529.1:0-479 GCF_000226075.1 Solanum tuberosum
TTATGCATCATATCAACAACTATGTATTATTATTATTTGACTTTTAACAAACAAGAAAATAAAACGAGAATATATTATTATTATTTTTAAAAACCTTGCAAGGCTCATTGGCGGCTGAGCCTTGTAAGGCTCATTGGAATTTGAGCCTTGTAAGGCTCATTGAAATTTTAGCCTCGTTTTAGAAAACCTAATTTAAACGGTGTTAAAAATTGTTACCCTTTTGGTTTCATAATTAATTGAGTTGCCCTTTTGGAATTTTCGAAAAAATTTGTTGCCCTTTCGATTTCGGAGTCACGCATTTGATTCATGCGACATTACTTTCTTCTTAAAAAAATTATAATCCCCAAAAGAATGTTACATTTTATAGTTACAAATATTTTTTAATGAGATAAGTTATAATGACTTATGGTACTTCTCTCCTTTAATTTTTTTATTCAATTAAATAATGTTATATAAATTATAACAAAAGAAATTAAAGT
>NW_006245530.1:0-479 GCF_000226075.1 Solanum tuberosum
ATTTGATACGTTTGAGAATAGTTCATACCAAGGGAATTATGTCATTGAGAAAGTCATTGAACTTAGTTTTGTAGTTATGTAGAAAAGCTAGTTATGAAGAAATTATGTCTTTTTTTTGTAGTTCTTGTGTTTTGTTTCTTGCATCTCGATATCAAGGCTATATGATCCTCGCCTTTTGAGCTAAATAGGGTAAATACTTACTCGTACCGGTCAATTAATTAGTATTCCATAAACAGATAGATATTTATTTTGAGTAGTTATGTGTTCTTTTCCCTTGTTCTGTCTTATAATGTTAAATACTTCCCCTGTAGACCAACGCCAGATGATGTCAGTATGGCAAATTTCACTGTTAACCAAAAAAAATAAAAAATTGGCATATTTTACTTGGAAATTATGGCCTATACACCAACCAACACTTTTATCCTAACCAATCAATATTGAGTGTCACCTATGTAGCCATCCAACTTTTTTTTTTTTTT
>NW_006245531.1:0-479 GCF_000226075.1 Solanum tuberosum
GAAACTTTACTATTGAGGAAATTCATCCGTTGGTAACGCTTATCATATGAAATTAACGCTTAGACTTATAATGGGTACAAATCAAGTAATATTCTAATAAGGACGGCTAACTAAAATGAAGAATTTAAAGAAAGAAATCAGATTATGATATTCATTTTGTGAAAAGACACATTCATATAAATTGGGGCCAAAATGTGGTTACAAATATATTTTCCTTCTTTCAAAAAAATGTGCACCATCCATCTAATAGTTTTAGAATTTTTTATAGGCAAGAATCGACACAGAACACTTAAACGAACACAAAGGAAAACTTATGGTGCCGGACCATAGGAAATGAAAGTGAGCTCAAGAAATAAACTATAACCCGTGACCGAAATTGATATTAAGCTCGATTCAATATTCACCAAAGGACAACAATGCAACGAGACATGGCAACAACTAAAGGGCTAAGAAATTACAGGAAATACACGAAATAAACA
>NW_006245532.1:0-479 GCF_000226075.1 Solanum tuberosum
ACTAATAAATTAACACCTCAAAATAGATAAAATTATAATTACATGCATTAAAATAGAATAATTTTTTTTGTTTGAGAAATATATATAGGAGAAGTAATTAATATGTCTTTTCCATTTGTGACAATGTTGCAGGTAACTTAGTTTCCTTCATGGTGTTTATTGCCCCAGTGTAAGTTATTTCTCCAAAAATAATTACACATATAAACTTTAATTTATACACAATTTTTTATTTTCAACATATCATGATTTTGCAGGCCAACATTTTACAGGATCGTTAAGAAGAAATCATCAGAAGGGTTCCATTCATTACCATATGTTGTTGGATTATTTAGTGCAATGCTTTGGATTTACTATGCAATGGTTAAAACCAATGTTACACTTCTCATCACCATCAACTCTTTTGGCTGCATTGCTGAGACCATTTACGTCGCGATTTATTTTACTTACGCTACAAAAAAAGCAAGGGTATACATATAAAT
>NW_006245533.1:0-479 GCF_000226075.1 Solanum tuberosum
TAATTAGTTCCAAGTTCAAGTTCTAATTTCAAGTTTATATTCCTAATTAAGTTCAATTTATAGTAAATTCATGTTATAATTTATTATAAGTTCTAATTAAGTTGTAATTCAAATCCCTAAAATTATAAATTCAAACTAGCTAGCTAGTGTCCCAACTTCAAACTATTAATTAGTCCTAAAATATCAAATATAATTCAAACTATTAGTCCTAAATTCCAAATTCAAACTAGCCGTAAAATCATAAATTGAAAGTACTCCTAGAATTCAAAAATCAAACTATACTGCTAAAATCCTAAATTCAAACTATTAGTAGTCCTAAAATCTCAATAATAATTCAAACTAGTTCTAAATTCAAAATTCAAACTAGTCTTAAAATCACAAATTCAAACTAGCCCTAAAATCCCAAAATCTAACTAGTGCTAAAATCCTATATTAAAATTAGTTAGCTATTCCTAATCCCAAATTCAAACTATTAGTCC
>NW_006245534.1:0-479 GCF_000226075.1 Solanum tuberosum
ATGGACCATGCAGTCAGTAACCCTAATGGTAAAATTTGGCTTTTTTGGTCTAATGAAATCACTGGACATATTCTGGAAAATCATGAGCAACATATTATAGGAAATTTTAAGCATTCTGATCTCAATGAGCAATTCATGATATCCTTTATTTATGCTAAATGTAAGGAGCATTTGAGAAGACCTTTCTGGGATAGGCTTTTATTCTTTTCTAGTATGGATATACCTTGGTGTACAATTGGAGACTTCAATGTTATCAAAAGAAAAGCTTAGGGGATGGCCTTACAACATGAACAAGAGCTTTGAGTTTATTAGTGTGATAGAAGCATGTGGTTTGACTGATTTAGGGTACACAGGAATTCCATTCACATGGTGTAATAAAAGGGATGCACAGGCTAGAGTATGGAAGAGATTAGATAGGTCCATGGTTAATAATAAATGGTTAAAAGTTATGCCTCAAACTACTATTGATCATTTATCAT
>NW_006245535.1:0-479 GCF_000226075.1 Solanum tuberosum
CTTTTAGATCACACATTTTAAAAATATTTTTTTCTTTTTTAAATTCTCTACCCAATCAGATTATATCATACAAATTAAAATAAAGAATACAACCAAAACAAAACAAAACAAAAAAGATTGGCAAGTTGAGAGATTAAAAGAACCAAAAAGCCGTGTTTTTTTGTGGAAAACCTTTCCACTAACAGAGGTAAGTGGCAAACTAACCCCACCAGAAAAGACAGCTATGAAACTAGCTAGCAATTTCCATGAATATGTATATCAAAACATTTAGCTTTGTTACTATTTTCTCTGTCCCATTTTATGTGAGTTGTTTGATTAGGTACAGAATTTAAGAAAAAAATGAAGATTTTTAAAACTTGTGATCCAAAATGAAAGATAGAAATTTGTGTGATTGTAAATTATTTCATTAAAAATAAAATAGACATTTTATAATTAAATTGTTGCTTAATATAAAAATGTGTCATTCAAATCACATAAAT
>NW_006245536.1:0-479 GCF_000226075.1 Solanum tuberosum
GTGTCAATGTCTACCCCAAGATGGGGATCTGTCTGCAGGCCCGATTACATCAGCCCCGACCGCGCCGCTTCGCGTGCGAGCCATCCCTCGAAAGAGTGAAACAAGTGAGATTTCCAGAAACCAATAAGACACACGAGTGCACGAAAACGAAACAAAAGAGGAAATTTTCCTAAGGACATCCTGTAGCCTCCCGAAGATAAGTTACAGACGTCTCCGCACCGATCCGCAAGACTCTACTAGACGTTAGCTCTGTACAAGTGAGACCGATAAACCTGGGGCTCTGATACCAACTTGTCACGACCCAATTTCTCAAGTCATGATGGCACCTACTATAACCCACCAGCAGGTAAGCCAACCCGTAACCCGAAACAACAAGTAATGGGTCTGAGGGTAGAAACTAAACAAGAGTAGGCAAATAACAATATACACAGGCGAAAGAAAATAAAAACATAAATACAAATAAAGATCCCTCCCAGAAC
>NW_006245537.1:0-479 GCF_000226075.1 Solanum tuberosum
AGGATACTCAATTCCAAGATAGATACTCAACTCATAGTTACTTAACTCAAGGATACTCAACTCAAAGATACTCGACTCTGGATACTCAATTCAAAGATAGATACTCAACTCAAGATACTCAACTCTGTATAAAGCAACAATAAGAGATGCAATATATAGAAAGCTTTATAAAACAATAAAAACAACTTAGTTCGTTAAAGAAAATGCAATAACAAACTCAACTTTTCTCATATAAAAGTAATATAACTTTTGTGGGAGGTTCTTTAACCGACAACCACCACTTTGAGCCCTAGTGATGATACAACGTTTTACCTCACGTTGCCCAAGGACCATCCTATACCTTGCCGTGATATAGGACCTTACTTTGCTTAGTGGATCCACTAGCTTAACTTTACGTGATCATCTAAAAAGAATGACCCGTTAAATCCCATGTTGGTTGCATAGTTCTTATGGAGAGTTGAATTAATATGAACTCGCGT
>NW_006245538.1:0-479 GCF_000226075.1 Solanum tuberosum
CCGCCACAACAATGGACCCACCAGAAACTCTAGTTAAGGAGTACATTCAAGGAATGAGTGTAACCCCTAGAAGAAAGTGCTTGGGGTAGCTTGGCATACCATCGTCGAGTGGCTTGGCGCAACACATATAAAGACTTTTGGAGCTTGTAAACGAGAGGAGGAGAGGTAGTAGAGACAGAAATAGAATAGCTAGGAGGAAGCCTCACATAGATCTCCTCATCAAGGTAACCATGCAAAGTATTGTTAACATCTAACTGGAACAAGGGCCACTATTTTTTGACAGCGACAACAACAGGGATTTGATAATGGTCATTTTTACAACTGGAGAAAAAGTTTCATAGAAATTAACACCTTCAACTTGGGTGTCCCCTCACAACTAGCTGAGCTTTGAATCATTCAGCAACACCACCAACCTTATATTTATTGAGTCTAGTGACGTGGACGTTAGTTAGATAATTGTAACTAACTTATTGTTACTT
>NW_006245539.1:0-479 GCF_000226075.1 Solanum tuberosum
TCCCGACGAGGAAGTTTCGTTTGTTGGTGAAGATATTCCGAAGCATACCCCGGTTGGAGAGTATTTTTTGATAGAGCGGCGAATCACCAAGGGAAAGGTATCGGAGCAGTCTTAGTATCAGAAGCCGGTCAGCATTATCCTATAACGGCTAAACTCCGATTTAATTGCACAAACAATATGGCTGAGTATGAAGCTTGCATCCTCGGTTTGAAGATGACAATTGACATGAACGTTCATGAGCTGTTGGTTATTGGTAGATTCAGATTTGCTAATTCATCAAGTTCAAGGAGAATGGACCGTGAAGAACCCAAAAATCATACTGTATGTTCAGTATATACAGAAGTTGTGCAAGAGATTTCACAAGATTGAATTCAGGCACACTCCCAGGACACAGAATGAGTTGGCCGTTGCTCTTGCCACCATCGCATAAATGATTAAGCATTCGGATACAAGTTATATTGATCCAGTGGATATAGAGT
>NW_006245540.1:0-479 GCF_000226075.1 Solanum tuberosum
GCCATTTGACGACTTTTGCCCTTAGGAATGACGTCAAACGCTCCATCATCGGGAAAAATACATCATTTAGCACAAATACGGTTTACTTAGTCATCACCCAACTAGAACCAACGACGTTTAAGCAACACCCAATAATTTTAATCAATTTTTAAGGCACACAATATTTGGGAAATCAACGATATAGGAATTATAGGCAAGATAATCGAATTAAAATAGGCAATCAAGCATACAATTATGAATCAGAGAGGCCCAACATATACCACTAAGATAAAAATCATCACAAATGAGTAAAAATTGCTAAATATAAATTCGGGGTTCGGAAAACCAACATTTGAAGCCGAATAATCAAGTTGAAATGCTAGGCGGCAAAGAAATCCACTCTGAACACACAATTGACGACAAATACGCGATAAAAGTACGAGAATATAGGAAAATAATATTTCGGGTGTGAGTTTAGAAAGTTGAAAAGTGAGGGAATG
>NW_006245541.1:0-479 GCF_000226075.1 Solanum tuberosum
CCTCTCTTTTCTAGTCAACTCCTTTTCTTTGATTTGATTTTTAATAGTAAGACCAGGTCTCTGCTTTCTTTCTGTTTCTCCCTGTGCAAGAGATGGCTGAATTTTCTCCTTCCCAATTTTTGCAGTAGATTTCCTTCCCCCCTTTTTAGTTCCCTTTGATTTAATCTTTTCTTCCTCACCTTCTCTTCTCATTCTTAACACATATTTGACAGCATTTTCAGATTCACTATCACTATTCTCAATAGACACAGGCACAGAGGCAGGTTGTTCGGGTTTAACCCCTTCTCTTCTCCTCTTCCTAGTTCTTTCCGTGTGGGCTTTGTTTGCAGCAATGGCACTCCCCATAACCTTTTGTGCTTCACTCCTTGTAATATACTTCTTTTTGTCTCCTTTAGAACCAGGCATTTCCAACTTTCCCTTCCTTTTTCTCTGTCGTTCTTTTTCTCTTTCAGCAGAGTTTTCAACAATGTCAGCCTCAG
>NW_006245542.1:0-479 GCF_000226075.1 Solanum tuberosum
GGTAATATCCACTTTCGAAGGGATTTTTTGGCTCTGTTCTTCTCCGGCGAACACCCTTGCAGGACTTTCAGTCCAGATTTGCATCGTGAATTGGAGGTTTCCATCGTCTATCGTGACCTCTTTAGGTACTTTGGTGCCATCACCTTCGACCTTGATTCTCGCCCATTTTAGGTGATTTCGTAGTTGTGTTTCCTCCTCTGTTTCGACCCATCCTCCGCAGAAATCACTGATGGCTTTGAACACCCCGTGGGACCAAAACTGAAGGGGCATACCAACGATTTTGATCCATGTTGTTCTAGCTCTCTCTGTCTCCAATGATGTACATATCGTCGGATTCCACCATTGGAAAAGCACTGGAGAGTTCCTCCAACTCCAATTACCTTCAACTACTTGTTCTGCTGTGATCATGGAGGAGAACTCAAATAAGAAGTAGTCGTTTCCCATCTCGTAGATATTCAAGCCATAAGTCTGCTTCCAAA
>NW_006245543.1:0-479 GCF_000226075.1 Solanum tuberosum
GTGATTTGGTTGAGACCTCTATAATCAATGCACATACTCCATGTATTGTCTTTTTTCTTGGCGAGAAGGACATGGCTAGCAAATGGACTGGTACTTGACCTTATAAAACCCTTTTGGAGTAATTCAGAAACTTGATTTTCAATTTCTGATTTTTGGAAATACGGATAACGATACGGACGGATGTTGGGTGGTCTTGAGTTAGGAATCAAAGGGATAGAATGAATGTGTTGACGAAAAGGTGGTAGGGCATTGGGTTCTTCAAAAATTGATTCAAACTTATGAAGCAAGCTTTGAATATCAATAGGTAGAGACTTACCTGAAGTATCAGCCTCCTTGGAGAAATACTGAAAAGCAACTGGTGCATTTGATTCTTGTGGAACCCCTTGAAGTTTATATCGCTTCCCATTTAAATTAAAAATCAAAAACATCTCATTCCAATTTAATTGAACTGTATTTAAAGAAGCAAGCCACTTAATTCC
>NW_006245544.1:0-479 GCF_000226075.1 Solanum tuberosum
GTCCTTTAGAGTGGGTCGTGATTGCCGTGAAGGCTAATTGGCTTCATAGCAAAGGTCTTAACGGACTTCCACAAAAATTTTGTGCAAAAATTATGTCGAAATTCGAGATCATGAAAAAGTCCATGGTCTATAACACACAAAAATCGGCAAAATGGGGGTCTACCTGATCCGGGGCACATTTGACCTTCAAAATGGGATGTTTTGGCCGTGAAGCTAACTGGATCCATAGCAAAGGTCCTAATACTCGTCCATGAAAAATTTTGGCGATAATTATATCGGGATTTCAGATCACCAAAAAGCCCATTGACTGTAGCACACAAAAATTGGGGGTTTACCTGCTCTAGGATTATTTGACCTTTAAAATGGGACGTTTTGGCCGTGAGTGTTAACCGGATCCATAGATAAGGTCTTAACAGACGTCCAAGAATAATTTTTGCAAAAATTATATCAGAATTTAAGATCACCAAAAAGTCCGTGGA
>NW_006245545.1:0-478 GCF_000226075.1 Solanum tuberosum
TGTTGACACCCAATTTTGACCCTCCATAATATAAATTTATCATCCATCGAGTTTCTTAAATTTCAAAACAATATGAAATAATTAGTTTTTACAAAGTTCAAAATATTTTTCAAGTTATTTTTAATCAATTTTATAATTTTTATAATTTTTAAATAATATATATGTTTTATATAAATTTTGTATATAATTAGTATATTTTATAAATATTCAAAAATTATCTCAAAAAAAGATTTCGTTTTAGTTAAACACTAGGTTAATTAGTTTAATTATTCAATGGGTTATAATTTAAGTTAATTAGTTTATAATTAAATTAATTATTTTATTTCGCTAAGAATAAGAAGCTCATTAATTAATTTATATCAATTCGATCACATTTGAAATTTATTTGGGCTATCGTTTAATTACAATTCTAGCCAAATATAATCACTTTACTTCAACTCTTTGTTGAGGAATTGACACAGACATACAACTATTATAT
>NW_006245546.1:0-478 GCF_000226075.1 Solanum tuberosum
CCTACTAGTCCGGCTACCGAATTACCGGAACAAGATGTAGTCCCCTCGTTACCTACTTTTTCAAAGGACGTTGTACGTGTTAAAAGATCTTTAGTATGGAAATTTTTGATACAAAATGAGGAAAAAACTACTGTTACTTGCACGAAATGTAAATTGACCATGAAACATGTGACTACGGGTACACAAGGGGAAACATGACGACTAAGAACGCATTTAAGAAAGTGTAATAAAGAATTTGCTCGCCTAGATGATATAGAAAGGGCTAATGGAAGTGGAATACCCATACCTGAAAATTCTATGGGAGTTGGAGGTTCTAATATGGTTCAAAGTGTATTAAATATGACTAACCCGGCTAGCCGAAGCACACACCGCACATATAGTTAAGAAAAAAATTGTAGAGAATTAGCTAAAATGGTTATTGTTTGTGGTTTGCCTTTTTTCTTTTCCTTCACATCCTGATTTTATTCAGTATATTCGG
>NW_006245547.1:0-478 GCF_000226075.1 Solanum tuberosum
GCAATAAACCAATAACACTTTTTTCGATTCGGTTTATCGATCAGTTCGGTTTCTGCACACCCCTACGCCTCGTAGAGCATTCCAACCTCGATACGTTGAGGTAATGGTACACCCATAGCAGGCAATGCAGATCTGCAATTGCTATGCAAAACTTCATAGAAAGCAAGCATAGTTCTATCAAACCATCCACAGTCCTTACCAATATAAAACCTCGTCTTTCCACGAATATGGACCACTCCAGCAAGCTTTGCCTCTTCCAACTCGGAAACTTCATCGTCAACCTCCAACGAATTGGAGCAGTGGAGCACGTGAGCTCGTAAACTTTGGATGACTTGATTAACCAAATCATCTCCTTCAAGACTAAGCTTATCTGCATAACCATACCGAATCACACATCTATAAACCCCTCTGAGACCTAGTTTACTAACAACAAACCTTTCACCTGGTGCTACTTTAGGAACCAGCAAGTAACGAAGAG
>NW_006245548.1:0-478 GCF_000226075.1 Solanum tuberosum
ACAACTTCAGTGTCAACTACTTACTTCCCCACAAAACGAAAAGCAAAATGTGGAAGCAAAACTTATATGCCAACTAAGAGCCCGTTTGTATTGGCCTTTGGCTTATTTTAGCTTAAAATAAGTACTTCTAAGCACTTTTTATTTTACCCAAACACTATAAAACTGCTTAAAAGCTATTTTGGCTTAAAAACACCTAAAATAAGCCAATCCAAATAGGCCCTTAAGTAAATAACAAAATCCTTTTAGACTCTCCTAGATCCATACTATCCAAGTGTATCTTTCATTGCCATCTTATGAAAAATGATCACTACATTAATGTTTACTATCTTCATGGTGTCTCTGAATCCCTTCCTATCGGTCCTTTTAACTATTCATACTGGTGATGATAGCTTTTTAATTTCCTTGAAGCTAAACATTCCGAGAAGCGTCTCCCATATTTTTTCCCCAAATGAAAGTCAACCAGCAAAAAATAATTGAG
>NW_006245549.1:0-478 GCF_000226075.1 Solanum tuberosum
AGCTGCAATCATCTTGCAAAATTAGCTAGAGGAGCTTATTTGCTAGACAAGATGCAGTTACCTTCTGAGATACGATCGTCGAGAAAAGAGAACTTTTGACAAAAGTTAATCGAGCTTAGAATTTGGATCGTAACCTAAATCAATTATTGAATTGAACATAAATTAGTATGTAATTGATCAAAAAGACAACACAAAAAAGAAGCATAAGAAAAAGACGCCAAATAGTACCTTAATCTTTTAAAAAAAACATATATAGAAATTGCATTAAAAAAAATGCCAAATAGAACATTAATCCTAAATTAGAGGGAAAAAAAACTTGTGATATAAAAGTTGACTGATCTAAAAAGATAAACTAAGACTACTTATTTCCTTCTTTTTGCTTCCTTTTACCTTTCCATTTCCACTAAGTTGATTCCGCTAAGAGGAGTGGAATAGCTATACGGATGTCGAGGAAAACAACTTTCCCTTTCTGCCAAAA
>NW_006245550.1:0-478 GCF_000226075.1 Solanum tuberosum
GTTCAAGTATTGAGGCTGGCAAGGCGCTTTGTTACGATGAGAATATAATGGAAATATATGAGATATTAGATGAGAAATTCATGAGGCAGATCAATGGAGATGGAGAAACAAAAGGATGGAGAGAACTGATAGTTCAACTTTTCTCAAGAGCTACTCTATATGTAATGACTTTGAAGATTGTCCAAAGAGTTCTTTGTAAAATTAAAATCTTATACTCTACAAAAGAATAACTACATTGAATCAAGTTTATTGCAGACCTCTAAAATCTGAAATAAAAAAACTAAGAAGTGATCATGTAGAAGTAAACTAGTGATTGCTTAGATGCACAAAGAAACGTGAGCAACATAGAATTTAACAACTAATCGACATAACAAAATACAAAATCTTAAAGCACATCAACTGATTCATTGAGCTTAAATTGTTACAAAGAAATATAGTGATGAAAAATCAAAGGGAAGAACGAATGTTCTTCGACTAT
>NW_006245551.1:0-478 GCF_000226075.1 Solanum tuberosum
AGCAGTTCCAGGGTAGTAGATTTTATAGTCAGGGACAATCAGGCCTAGGTGAGGGCTCACGAGTATCAGACTCTTATCAGCAGAGAGGCTCAGGCCAGGCTAGGACAGCACCGCCACATTGCGCAACTTGTGGTAGGCTACATTTCGGAAGGTGTAAACAGGGTTCCACAGGTTGTTATTCTTGTGGATAGGAGAGGCATGCGTGGAGAAACTGTCCGACCATAGGTCAGGGTGGTATAGGTCAGTCGACCAGGTCAATAGTAGGTTCCTCTTCATCAGCACAGTCTATAGGGCGTGGACCCCAGACTTCAGCAGGTAGAGGTAGAGGCAGAGGCAGAGAGGGAGCATCTAGTTCTAGTAATGGCCAGAATCGTACATATTCACTAGCCGGCCGACAGGACTCAGAGTCATCACCAGATGTTATGACAAGTACATTGATTGATTGCTCCCATTGTGTTTATGCTTTGATAGATCCTGG
>NW_006245552.1:0-478 GCF_000226075.1 Solanum tuberosum
TAAGTTGTATTTAATACTTATTGTTGGAGTTAAAAAAAAACATTTTGTTACTATCAAACTATGCCAAATTGCAAATATATGGGTAATCGTTATGTAACCTCTTTGTTTACCATAAATACATGTTGAATATTAATGGAATTCTAGTTTTTATTACATTTTATAATTTTTTTTGCTGTTATTAAGAGATAAATCATTGTTCTAACTCCTTCATTCTCCTTATTCTTTGTTTGCATGAAAATCGGAGTCGAAGAGTCTCACTTAAAGACTCGATGCTATCGCAAGACTCGAAGCGTGTATTAAATCTTCACTTGTGCCTCGCTGCTCCCTAGAAACACATCCAGACAAAAATGAAGAGGGATGTGCCGCAACGGCAAATCCCGAAATGTCATTCCTTTACCAAAGTCAAAAAATGATTTTGGTTTATCCTATTTTCTTTATTGCTTGTTTATTAGTGTGACTGACATTTTATTTTAATTAT
>NW_006245553.1:0-477 GCF_000226075.1 Solanum tuberosum
AATATGTATTCACCCAGAAAGAGTTGAATCTTCACCAAAGAATGTGGCTTGAGTTCCTAAATGATTATGATATGAGTGTGCATTACCATCCGGGTAAGGCGAATGTAGTAGCAGATGCTCTTAGCAGATTATCTATAGGTAGTGTAGCACATGTTAAGGAAGAAAGAAAAGAGCTAGCAAAGGATGTTCACAGACTTGCTCGCTTAGGAGTTCGTCTTATGAGCATATCAGATGGTGGTGTAACGGTTCAAAATGGGGCAGAATTCAGAGAGTGGAGGTTTTCTTTCAAGGGGGAGATGGTGTACTTCGTTATCAAGGTAGATTGTGTGTTCCTGATGTGGGTGAATTGAGACAGCATATTCTCGCAGAAGCCCACAATTCCAGATACTTTATTCATCCAGGCGCCACTAAGATGTACCACGATCTGTGGGAAGTTTATTAGTGGAATGGTATGAAAAAAGATATAGCAGATTTTGT
>NW_006245554.1:0-477 GCF_000226075.1 Solanum tuberosum
TTTTAATACCAAGCCCAAAACCCTTTCCAATACATAACCCAGCCCATTCCTGTTTACAGCAACAATACATCAAGCAGACCCACACATCAACAATACCCAGCAGTGTACAATACCAGTACGTATACACAACCCAGACCCCTACGCGTCTTCTTCCTCGCAGCTTCAGCAAACGTGAGCAGAAGTCCAAAACGACCCCACTCCCCCGTCTTCTCCGACAGTCTCATCAATCCGGCAAATCCGGAGAAAAGCCACGACCCCACTGCCCATACCGTCTTCCTCACGCGGAAATCCTGTCCAACTACTCTGCAAAACTCATACCCTGCAGACCCATCATCCTCATGTCCCATTTTCCCCATTTTAAGGGATTTTCAAAAGCTTTTTACGGTTATCTCGGAAAGGGGCAGAGGAATTTGATTTTCAAATTCGAAAATCCACCCTTTCCCCCCCAATTCCCTTTCTATAAATGCCCTCTTCTTG
>NW_006245555.1:0-477 GCF_000226075.1 Solanum tuberosum
TTTTTTTATTTCATGTTTAGCTCAATTAAAATCAACTTTCATACATAAGAATGGTGCATTAGTTTGTCATATAATGAATCAGTTCGGTTTAGTGGTAGCAAGTCTCAATATGTGAGTTGAAAGATATATTATTTCCCTGTGGTTTGTTTGCTGCTATCAGATGCTTGCAAATGAGATTTGATCACAATCTTGTATCTTACTTCCTTTGTGATTGTTTCTATTGGCATTAGTCCATTCTTTGTATTATTTAAATGTATTTCATTTGCATAAGATTTTATTATTATTATGTTTACTTTATCTTATATTTATTTTCTCTCATTTTACCCTACTTAAGTTAGATACAATGGGATGTCCTATTATTTGGTGATTTAAACTACCATTGTTAGCTTTGAATGAATTAGATTCTCATGTGTTTTTATTTTCTTCTCTCCATGTGACACCAATCCGAGTCCATTTTGGACTTCCCCTTGCATATCC
>NW_006245556.1:0-477 GCF_000226075.1 Solanum tuberosum
AACAATCCCATCCTGATAAAAAGCAAACTAAGGTCCATTTGCAAAATATTTCTTGAATTTATAATACAACTACTATGTATTACACCCCAATCTTCTCACAAGTAAGTTCAAGGTTAACTACATAGATGCTCACTGCCCATATTGGTCCATTTAAGTATGTCTTTACAAATTAAACCACATCAGAACAGGTTTAGGAATTAAGTTGCTAAGCACCCAAACCACAAAAACACGTTTCAAACTCACTTGGCATGAAAATGCCTCTGGTAAAAAACTAGACTTCACTAAAATTTCAGTTCAAACTTCAAATAATATCCAAGTTTTGTAGCATCTCTAATAGGAACTTCAAACAAGTTTTCATTGTGACATGGAAGCAAATTTAAATTGCCATCTAAAATGGACTGTACAGTATCAGCATAAAGCATGTTGATGCACCAATTTTTATTTTTTTTATCAAACAACCTAAGCAATGTGTGCATT
>NW_006245557.1:0-477 GCF_000226075.1 Solanum tuberosum
TTGTGGCTAAGTGTCAAAATTGTCAACAAGTAAAGTAGAAACATCAAAGGCCTGCAGTTTCTTCAGAGAATGCCAATTCCGGAATGGATGTGGGAAATGATAGCCATGGATTTTTGTGGTTGGTCTTCCCAAGACTTTGGGAAAGTTTGATTCTATTTGGGGGGTGGTTGATAGATTGACTAAGTCAGCCCATTTTATTTTGGTAAGAATAGAATATAATGTTGACCAATTGGCTAAGGTTTATGTGAAAGAGATAGTGAGGTTGCATGGGGTTCCCCTTTCTATCATCTCAGACCGTAGTACTCAGTTTACCTCCAAGTTGTGGAGGAAATTACATGATGAATTGGGCACACAACTCACTTTTAGTACCGCTTTATATCCACAGACGGACGGGCAGTCGGAGAGGACTATTCAAGCATTAGAATACATGTTGAGGGTATATGTAATTGATTTTGGAGGAAATTGGGATAAGTTCTT
>NW_006245558.1:0-477 GCF_000226075.1 Solanum tuberosum
CAACACTATGATAGACTTACATACCTAGAAGAACAAGATTCTTGAAGAACCTTGAAGAATCTTTAAGAATTTTGAAGAAGAACTTGATTAGAAGCCATGAAACCCTAGCTTGAAGGTAAACAATCAAGAAAACCTTTCTTGAGATTCTTGAATTAGTTTCTTGAAATCTCTATGGCCAAGAATTATGATTTTCATTAGTGAAGATGAAAATTTGATTGTTTTGAGCCTTTTATTAGTCAAGAAATTTGTTTATGGTTTTCTTGGAGGTAAAAAGACACAAACGACTCTTTTTAATATTTTCCCGTCGGCTAATTCGTAACAGCACTGTATAGGTTATTAAAATAGTCATAACTTTTTACTCAGAAATTGGATTGACGCAAAATTGGTGGCGTTGGAAAGTAGATTCAAATACCTTTAATTGGATAGGTTATAGTTCACGTTACTCTTTATATTCTAAGAGATATGGTTGTTTGAAGT
>NW_006245559.1:0-477 GCF_000226075.1 Solanum tuberosum
GGGGGATATTGTAACACCACTCAAAATGAAGTAGTATAATGTAGAGCCTCACATGAGTCCTATACATTAATAAGTTGTTAAAATAATGAATAATAGCCTTTTTAGTCAGTTTTTAAAGAGTGTGGAAGTCAAACGTCAAGGGACGACCAGACATTCGGAAACTAGTCTTTTACGTGTAGGTGTGTTCTAGTATGTTGTTCATGTTTTTATGGGTTGTTTGGAGTCTAAAATCAGTGGAGGTGACCCTTGTGTCTTAATAAATGTTTTTAGGGTCAAACGTTAGGATACGACTCCCCGGGACCACCCAAAGGGTCCCCGAGGAGTACCCCAACCCTTGGCCAAGCAAGCTTCCAAGGCAGCTTGAAGTTGTTATTGGAGGGAGTGGCTCCGCGTCGCGGACCTTCTCCACCAATGGCCAAAAAGTGGCTCCGCGTCGCAGAAACACCGCGGACTCTACTGTCTCGAATTTAATTTCCA
>NW_006245560.1:0-477 GCF_000226075.1 Solanum tuberosum
TTTCATTTAAACTTCACCTCACTTTTCTTTCTTCTCATAATTTTCTAATATGAAGAAAGGTAGTTCCATTGTTGTGATATTTGCCATTTTTCTTGGCGAATTATTGGTGGCAGAGGCAATGACGTGCAATATACGGGAGCTGGATTCGTGTGTCGATTCAATTAAGAAATTAAAGCTACCCTCTTCGATATGTTGTGCTAAATTGAGAGAGCAAAAGCCTTGTATTTGTGAATACATCACAAATCCTAAGTTTGGGCCATTACTTAAATCTCCTAATGCCCCAAAAGTTTTTGCAGCATGTGCAATAATCTTTCCCATTTGTCATAATGTATCCTAGAATAATGAAATATCGTCATTTTATAAGTCATTATTGGTACTTTATATCTAAATATAAATAGTTCTAATTCATGTTTTTGATATAGTAATCAATACTCCCTCTGCCCACTTTTATTTGTCATGTTGCGTTTTTCAAAAGTC
>NW_006245561.1:0-477 GCF_000226075.1 Solanum tuberosum
CAATCTTCAATAGCTACAAAGTACCAACTAGCCACGAATATGGGAGGTAGGAGTGTCAGACCCTACATTAGTGAAATAATGTAGGAAACAGTATGTGTTAGTAGATAGAATGTACCAAGTATAATAGTAAAGCATAAGAGTTATGAAATCATGTTAAAGTACTTTAAATGACATGCAATGACCAAGATAAACCATAAGATAAAAAGTGTAGAAAGCATAAATCGTGATCACGGTCAATGAAAGTTAAATCATCTTTAAAACTCATGTGAGACACTTCTAGAAGTAACCTTAGTTCATTAATATGGTAAGTATCTATTAACTGACATATAAACCATGTGAGCTATAACATGGAATATGGTGTCTATCCCACACCAAATAGAGATGTCCATAATAGCCACGGCAAGAACCATAAACTTCTAGCCTAAGTGGATCCACTAGCTAATGTCTATCTAAGATAAATCTATGGTGTCAGAGTTA
>NW_006245562.1:0-477 GCF_000226075.1 Solanum tuberosum
GGCTAATTTTGCTATATGGGTAATTGTAATTTACTAAAAATTGATGAATCTTAGTAGGTAGGCTAGACTATAGATGCAACAACTTTCTGTCGAACAACTATTACGATTCAAGCGAGTTCCCTCGAACATCGACAAGCCTAACAATAAAAATAGGTCATACCTCAAATCATCTACTCTCTCGATCTAGAAGGTATGATCGAATAAAGATTCACTCTCTCGAGCTAAACCGGCAACAACCCAATCAGTACAATCATCAATCGATGACCTTCGTTCTAGAACTTCTTTCTCAAGCAAGCCCAGAACACTAAGCTAGAATTGCATTTGCAATTACAATTCATGTGTTAATACATAACTATCAATCAAACACACTTTAAAACAATATTTAAATTTGTAAACGACAATACCCATAAGCTAATTAGAACAAATAATCATACGATCACACCCCAAGAATTGGGGTTTTAGCCACACATTATAAAA
>NW_006245563.1:0-477 GCF_000226075.1 Solanum tuberosum
ACTGATTTGTGTATAGTAACATAAGGAGGCATGTGCAAAAGTCATGAGAACTTGTTAAAGGATATTACGGTAAAGGGTGCAGTAACGTACCATTTAATTGGGCGTTGCATGAGCTTGCTGGCTGCAACCCCTTTTGTATACTGTTTTGCATATTTTATAAAGCCCGAGAAGTTTCAGGGGACCTTATTAGAAAGTCGTATTGTATATGACGTTATTAAAGGAGAAGGGGTGGAATGCATACCATCGGTTTGATAAGTATGGGTTTGCTGCTTGATTACTGTTTGCCAAGTGCAAGTAACCCAATCTGTTGGTTAGCTACTAATATTAGTTGTGTTACTTGGTTCATTGTAGATTAATAATTGGAAAGGAAGGAGGTTAATTCGTTGTACTATCTGAGTGGTACAGCAAGGTATGTAAGGGTATTTGATTCTACATTCTTTTGCATGAACTCTGCTTGTGTCACTACCAACAAGTGAG
>NW_006245564.1:0-477 GCF_000226075.1 Solanum tuberosum
TCTTGTATTTGTTTATCATATGTTTGTATTTTACTCTCTTTTTTTCAGTTTATATCAGAAATAATTGAAACATGCCGATCTCATGATTTTACAGATGTAATTTTGGTCCATGAGAATCGTGGTGTGCCTGATGGTATTATCATTAGTCATCTGCTTACTTTGGATTGCTCAATGTGGTAAGTGGTCTTACTCTTACGCTGTTAAGGGCAAAAGTCTTCTGCTGTCTATGTGAGTTGTAAGATGATGTACTCATCTACTATTTTCATGCAGGTGACTAGACATGATATTAAGGACAAAAAATCTATGGGAACGATGTCTGAGGCGTATCCACATTTGATTTTTGACAAATTTTCAAACAAAGGTAATTCCTGACATCCCTTTATCGATGAAGAGTGAAACACATGCATTTCAGCAGACTTGCTACTGACGTTGAGATTTTTGAAACTGGTTGATCGTGTTGCCAAAATCAGTTACTGG
>NW_006245565.1:0-477 GCF_000226075.1 Solanum tuberosum
ATTCACTGCCTTTGTTAGAAGTGTCCCAAATCACCGTTTTGATGAAGAGTCACTTAAGGAATACTTCTATCGATGATAGGATGATAACAATAAAGTAGTACTTGACACTATTGCAGGAGGTTCATATGGTGATTGTACATATGCACAGATTTCTGAAAAATTGGAGAGGATCTCCCGTAACAATAAAGCATGGAGCACTAGGAGGTCGGATACTGGGAGAAACACATTTGCCGTTCATAATACCACTGACAATTCTGCAGATGACATTCGTGAGGAGATGGCCCAGATAAGGACAGAGTTGGGATTGGTATTGAAGCATGTGAGCGGAGGAGCAGAAAAGGTAAATGCTGTGAACTACGTAACTAGAACTCCACCACCAATTGAAGAATGTTATTATGAAGATGATGCTTATGCTGTGAATGATCAGACGGGGGTTTTTCAACCAAATGCCCAAGGATCCAACACGAAAAATTGGCG
>NW_006245566.1:0-477 GCF_000226075.1 Solanum tuberosum
TTCCTTTTCTGACCTTATCTTTTTTCTAAAAATAAAATAAAATTATCCTTGCCCTTTATATGTGTTATTATATTATATTATATATATGCATTCGTGAAATAATAATATTCTCATTTTTTTAAAAAAAAATTTAATAGATTGAGATTTTATAAGTGATTTTCTTGTATTATCTCATCCTAGTTTATCTATAGAATGACGTGATTATCTTTAAATTAAATTCAAAAGTTAAAGGTACAAAAAAAGATTTATGGTCTTTTGTCAAATATTAAGTCGTTCGTTTCAATATATATTAATTTCATAGATCACGTATGCATTGATTTATCTATTCAATAAACAAATATGATGAATTTAAAAAAATGAAAAGGAATAACTAATGAAAACAATATAACATATCAACTTAGTATTTCGTTTATCAAAAATATATCAACACAAAATCAAAACACTTACAAAATTAAAATATATTGAGCACATAAATTT
>NW_006245567.1:0-477 GCF_000226075.1 Solanum tuberosum
CGTTTTAGTGAAGCCCTGTCGGGCAGACTCGACTTATTGACCCAATCGACGGTCCGTCGATTGACCTACGGCCCATCAGTCCAAACCGTCAGTCACTCCGACAGCAGTTAATTCAGGGGTCTTTTGGTCTTTTCCTATTTCGTTTAACCCCTAAGACACGTCGTTTTGACCCTAAATCATGAGGTTTTAATCAGTTTAAACCTTAGAAACATAACTAGAACTTACCTTAGTCAAAATCATTAATCAAAACTTAGAAAAATTAGAAAGCAAGAGAGGAGAAAAAAGGTCAAGAACCCTAGTTCAAGAACGCAAGCAAGGTGTCACGACCCGGAAGCACCCCCAAGTCGTAACAAGGCGTACTCGACCCCGAAGGGGTCTTATACAAGCCACATAGTCATTCATTGCATTCAATAATGAAAATAGTGCGGAATAAAAATATATTTATTTACATCCACACATTTAAACTTCATTAAAACA
>NW_006245568.1:0-477 GCF_000226075.1 Solanum tuberosum
ACTCTTCGCTCTTAAATTGAAAATCTCTATGTCATGCCTTTGTCGCTACTCTAATCTTATCCATTCAAGCCGATATCGTTTCCGTTCGAATACCGTATCGCTCTTTCAATTTTTAGGAGTTTCGTCTGCTCCTGAGTCTAGAACTACACACGACCTGATTCTCGTATAACCAGAGATATGTAGGCGGCTTAATACCAAAGTCTCGGTCGTACCCTTTTTCAACTCTATGTCATTTCAATTGATCCCACTGACATCTCTCATTGGTCGGACAAAATCAGCTACTAAGTCAACTTTGGTTGCCCGATAATTCATCCTTCATTCTCAAGCAACCAAGGGGAAGCTGTTGACACCCAATTTTGACCCTACAATTCAACCTTCATTCTCAAGCAACCAAGGGGCAGCTGTTGACACTCAATTTTGACCGACCTTTAACAATTTTGAAAATGCTATTCGATTAAATACGTATTTTTAAAAAAT
>NW_006245569.1:0-476 GCF_000226075.1 Solanum tuberosum
CATGGATCTTAAGCTGTCTCGACGCATAAGCAATAACTCGGTCCTGCTGCATCAATACACAACCCTAACCAACGCCGAATGCGTCACAATAAACTGTAAAGCCCTCGCCCTCAACTGGAAGAGTCAATATAGGAGCGGTGGTCAATAACTCCTTGAGCCTCAAAAACCTCGCCTCACACTCCTCTGACCAAACAAAGGGAACATCAACACGAGTCAATCGAGTCAATGGGGCTGCAATAGTAGAAAAGCCCTCAACAAAGCGTCTGTAGTAACTCGCTAACCCGACGAAGCTACGAACCTCAGTAACAGAAGTGTGCCTGTGCCAATCACGAATAGCCTCCCTCTTTGTTGGATCAACCCTAATACCCTCCATGGACACCACGTGCCCCAAGAAGGATACAGACTCAAGCCAAAACTCGCACTTTAAGAACTCGGCATAAAGCCGCTGATCTCTCAAAGTTTGGAGCACTATCCTC
>NW_006245570.1:0-476 GCF_000226075.1 Solanum tuberosum
TTTCGACAAGTTGGGGCAATATGACAAATCTGTCGATATAAGATTAATTATAAGCTATTTATAGGTACGTACTAGCTGTGTATATATAGTGTTTGCGAAGCTTAGGACATAAGGAACAACTTTCGTGAAGGGAACTACGGTCTTTTGAGCGTTCATTGGAAAGGTATGTTAAGGTTATGCCTTTCGTTCGACATGTTTCCTTAGATGTAGTTAACGTTGGTGATCTTGTAGATGTATTTGTGAATGGTTGATGATTGGGTGGTTATAACCCCTCATTTTAGGGACTCACGATTTGTTAAGAAAGACCCTAAGTTAAGAACGACTTGGAGGTTATTCATATATATATTGTTTATAGCTAAATTGCTCGCCTTCAGCCTAGTTAATTGTTTGTTGTTGCCCTTGGGGCTATTGTGGTTAGTTGTTGAGCTATTAACTGCCTTTGGGGGCTATGATGTTGTCTAATAGAACTATATTGT
>NW_006245571.1:0-476 GCF_000226075.1 Solanum tuberosum
CCTTTATTTTCCTGTCGATAGTGCTTGCACCAACTGTTAGAATCCAGGGCGCATCATTAGATATTGAAAAAGTGTATGGTCCTGAATTTCCAGCAGAACAGCTGACAAAGATTCCCCTTTCCATAGCACTAAATGCACCAAGTGCAATGATGTCTTCATAGAATTGTCTAGCTCGACTACCAAGGGAAATTGAAAGAATATCCACACCATCTTCAATAGCCATATCCATTGCAGCCAAAATGTCGCTCCCAAAACAACCGAAAGCAGAACACGCTTTGTAAATGGCAACATGAGCAAGAGGTGCAACACCCACAGCTGTGCCATTTGCATTGCCAAAAATGTTAGCACCTGGAACGAAACTTCCAGCAGCTGTGCTAGCAGTATGTGTACCATGTCCATTTTCATCCCATGGATCAATCCCCGAGTTCGGGAAGAACCTAGCTCCAATGAGCTTGTTGTTACACTTTGTGACATTA
>NW_006245572.1:0-476 GCF_000226075.1 Solanum tuberosum
TTACTAGAAAAAGGATATATACAAGAAAGCAATAGCATGCACACAAGCCCGGCATTTATCGTAAATAAACACAGCGAACAAAAAAGAGGAAAAAGCAGAATGGTTATTGATTATAGAAATTTAAATGCAAAATCTAAAACATATAATTATATGATACCAAATAAAATACTAAAGATAAGACAAATACAAGGATATAATTATTTTAGCAAATTTGATTGTAAGTCAGGATTTTATCACTTAAAACTAGAAGAAGAATCTAAAAAACTAACAGCATTCACTGTACCACAATGATTTTATAAATGGAATGTATTACCGTTTGGATATAAAAACGTACCAGGCAGATATCAATACTTTAAGGACAATTACTTTAAACAAATAGAAAATTGTGTAGTATATATTGATGATATATTATTATATTCCAAAACACAAAATGAACATACAAGATTATTAGAAAAAATTATACATATCATAGAATA
>NW_006245573.1:0-476 GCF_000226075.1 Solanum tuberosum
GTCGACATTCAGTACAAACTCTTCAGCCATCCACAACTTCAACAAATTAGATACTAGAATCTCATGGTCTTCCGGAAACAATGCCATGTAAAGAAGGCAAGACTTTAAGTGACCTTCTAAATGGTCATAACTTGACTGTATCACCTTCATGCTCTGCTCTCCTAAAACATAAGAACTTAAATCATTTGCAACCTCCAGCCACAACCTGGACGCTTCCCTATCCTTTTCCCCAATAATCCGGCCAGCAACTAGGACAATGGCAAGAGGTAATCCCTTACAATGTTGGGCAACTTGTAGCGTTGCTCCCAACAGACTCGGTGGACAAGTCTCTCCTCGAAATACTTTTTTCAGCAATAATTCCCAACTCTCATCCCGTGTTAGAAATCTAAGAGGATAAGGATTACTATGGTGCTGAAGATGCTTAGCCACTTGTTCAATTCGAGTTGTTACCATTACCCTGCTTCCATTTTCACCCT
>NW_006245574.1:0-476 GCF_000226075.1 Solanum tuberosum
AGCATAAGCAGTATTACCACTATTCTTTTTTGGATACTCATGAAGTTTATTAACTTCTATTTCGATTTGAGTTTTGAAATCAAAAGTGGCTTCCATCTCATCTGCAAAATCTTCAGCGAGACTTATCGATTTCGCACTTGCACCAAATTGAGAAAAATTTTTATCAAGAAGATTTTCAAGGTCGTGCAAAGGTCTAAGAATAAAATTCTGAATCTCAGGAGGCCTTTGAATATGAACATCAGGCTGTTTTTGACGAAGAAGCCTGTTCTGAAACTTGTTTCACAGATTTCAGCTTATTATCAATTAGAACAATCAGATTAGACAGGCTATATAATTTTTTGTCTAGAGAACAGATATGTTCACCAATTACTTTAACATATAGACCCAAATAATTATTTTGAGAAATAAGACGATTAATTTCATTTATACTTACTGCGGCGACTTCATTATCAATAAATTTATGAAAAGCAGTAAAA
>NW_006245575.1:0-476 GCF_000226075.1 Solanum tuberosum
CATCCTCCATTCCTTTTCCGGAATGGAGTTGAAATTTTAGAAAAAAAGGTGTTTAACCAAAATGGTGAAGGATTTTTTTCTTCTTTTTCGATTTTGAATTTTTCGTCCGTTTCCCCAAAAACCCCGGGCCCTATCTCTTTCTATATATTCCTTTTCTTTTCAGTATAGAGGGGGATTTTTGGTTGGGAGGAGAGTTGGACTTTAGTTTCTCTTTTGGATTGAGGCAGAGAGTGGAAAAGGGGAAAGATTGTTTTTCTGTTGGAATTTTTAGAACAAGAATACACCTAATAGCTTAAGAGGAATAGCTAAGATATATACTAAAAAAAACAGAGAGTTTTCCGAGAGGAGTAGTCGACGCTTGAGTCTAAATTCTGTCCAGATCTTGTTCGTCGTCGTGGTTGAAGGATCGTGGTCATCAACTCGTTCTGTCTCGGTCTCGTTGCTCCGAAGAAGGTAAAATTCCTCTTCATTCTTGA
>NW_006245576.1:0-476 GCF_000226075.1 Solanum tuberosum
TATATTGTTCAAAATAATAGTAATTATTAAAAGTAATTTTTATTAGTAGAAGCATATTTAGAGACTTTTAATTAATTTGATAGCAGAAGTCTTCATGTAGATTTTTGTCTCTTTGAATTCGTTTGTAACAAATCTCATATCTATGGGGAGACAATGATTTTTCATCGTATATAATTACATTGAACAATTACAAAGTATTAATATATCTTTTTCTAGTCTAGAAGGTAAATGCAATTAGATGTGGTTATTCAAGAATCAAAACATATTTCAAATTAATCTAAAGAAGTAATAATATATGTAAGAAAGTAGACAAAAAATGTAGAGAGATAAGATAGAAGAGTTTTCTTATTCTTCTGAGTATATTCAAGTGTTTCTCAAATCTTCAAGTGCATAACATAATCTTCAAGACCTAAAGGGGAAGAAAGGTAAAGAGTATGATCGGATCGGGAAAGCTGTTCCAAAGAAGTACACATCGG
>NW_006245577.1:0-476 GCF_000226075.1 Solanum tuberosum
TTACAAGAAGTTGGGTCTTGGGGACCCAAAGCCCACTCCAATGCGATAACTAATGGCCGATCCAACTGTGAAAAGACCCATTGGTGTACTCCATGATGTGCTAGTGAAAGTGGAGTCTTTCATCTTTCTGGCAGATTTTGTGATTCTTGACTGTGAGGTTGATTTTGAGGTTCCCATCATCCTTGGGAGACCGTTTCTTGCCACAGGGCGTGCATTGGTTGATATGGAAAAGGGGCAGATGAAGTTCAGACTGAATAATGAAGAAGCAACTTTCAATATCTGTAGGTCCATGAAGCAGAGTGGTGAGCTCCAAACAGTATCCGCTATAACTTAAATAGTGGAGACTGGGTCAGAAGTGCAAATTTAAGAGCGACTAGGTGTTGAGGCACTAGCAGCAGTCATTATGAATTTCTATAGTAATAGCATTGAAGATTATGATTAGTTGATAGCCGCACTCGACAGGTATGAATACCGAC
>NW_006245578.1:0-476 GCF_000226075.1 Solanum tuberosum
GTGATCTGTAATTCCGACATAATTTTTATCAAAATTTGTCGTGGACATCCGTTAAAACATTAGACATGGATCAAGTTAGGCCACGCGGCCAAAACGTCCCATTTTTGAAGGTCAAATGTAACCCAGAGCAGGAAAACCTCCAATTTTTGCCGAGTTTCGGGTGCTAGTCCATGGACTTTTTGGTGATCTGGAATTTCGACATAATATTTGTCTAGAATTTTTCGTTGGATGTCCGTTTAGACCTTAGCTATGGATCTAGTTAGCCCACATGGCTAAAACGTCCTATTTTGAAGGTCAAATGTGACCTAGTGCAGGAAATCCCCAATTTTGCCGATTATCGTGTGCTATATTCCATGGACTTTTTGGTGATCTAGAATTCCAACCTCATTTTTGCAAAAAGTTTCTGTGGATGTCCGTTAAGACCTTAACTATGGAGCCAACTAGCCCTCACGACCAAAACGTCCCATTATAAAGGT
>NW_006245579.1:0-476 GCF_000226075.1 Solanum tuberosum
GAAAAAATTGGGAGATACATACCTCCATTGAAGTATTATGGAAGGAATAGAATATAGCATAAGATATTTGGGAATATGGTAGAGATCCTAAGTACCCCTCCTCATTCTAAACATCAACATAAGGATATGAGATCATGTGGTCCCCTTATATGATCATGAATCCTACTAGCATTTGTTCAATTGATATGTCATTTGCATGTCTTGTGTATATTAAAGTCCTTATTTGTATGAGTTCTACTTGTGTATATTCAATGAATTACAATGTCAAGAAAGGGGTTTAATTTGTCATATTATTATTTTATGAACCATATCTATTGAGACTTCATGCTAGACTTGTCAATACGTGTTTTAGGTTAGTCTATGGATTTTGGATAGTCTTATTTATAATGGGAACTCTCGCAAATCTCCAAATGAAATTCCAAGGCTAACCAAACTATCAACTTCACCCATCATTCGAGGACAAATGATCATAAGGG
>NW_006245580.1:0-476 GCF_000226075.1 Solanum tuberosum
TTACTTGTTCTAGCCATTTTATTCCTAAAGTAATATTCTCATCTCCTTGATATATTTTAAATTTTATTATTATTGGTGCTCCTCCAATGATTATTTCCTTTTCTGTAGTTTCTTCGGTATACATTAATGCTTTTGGTAGTTCGGGGCATAATTGTTCAGTAGTTATTATTTCATCTTCTATCACTAATTCTCTTGTAATATAGTTTTCTTCTTGTCCTGTATTTATTAATATTAAATATTTTCATTGTTCCATTATTCCCGTTATGTAGTAATGATGTGGTTTTATTTCTTCTTCCATTGATTTTTGTGGAGTTTTATCTATTCTTTTAGAAGTACTCATTTTTGATGATATTTGTGGTATTTCACAGTTTATTCTTTTCGATGTGCTTAATCTTTCTTTTACTATTTCTAATTCTTCTTCTACGTCAATCTCATTATAGCTATAGTCATTTTTATCTATGACTGTGACTATTCTT
>NW_006245581.1:0-476 GCF_000226075.1 Solanum tuberosum
AGGAGCTACATCCGGTATTGGCGGAGGAGCAAACCACATCTATACAATCACTAGTCTTCATGAGAAAGAGAACTCTCCAGATGTTGTCACTAGTATGATCAAAGTCTTTACTTTTGACGTTTATGCTTTTCTAGACCCAGGAGCAAGTTTATCTTTTTGTAACCCCTTATGTTGCAAATAAGTTTGATATTCTTCCTGAAGTACTCTATGAACCCTTTTGTGTTTCTACACCTGATGGGGAGTCAATTCTAGCTGAGTGAGTATATCATGATTGTGTCATTTCCATCAAACACAAAGACACCATGGCTTATTTAATTGAGTTAGACAATGGTAGATTTTGATGTCATTCTGGGTATGGACTGACTTCATGCCTGTTATGCCTCCATTGATTGTAGAACTCGAGTTGTTAAGTTCCAGATTCCAAATGAGCTAGTCTAGAGTGGAAAAGTAGTTCAGAGTGCCTAAGGGTCATTTCA
>NW_006245582.1:0-476 GCF_000226075.1 Solanum tuberosum
TACATTCAGTAGTATTTTCTGCAAATGTAGTATTGACCTGCTTTATATTAGAGTGACTTTTCAAAGCATAAAAAAATAACCACTTCAAAGTTAAATGTTGGGCCCGTGATATCACGGGCCATACTCATCTAGGTTGGAAAATTCCAAGTTACTACGAAAAAGTTTTCTGGCCCCAATTCTTTTTTCATTGACTTTTCCGTAACGACGGAATCAGGTCGTTACAGATATGGAGTACAAGCAAATAATTAATTAAATTCAAATTCATAATTTCAAAAATTTGATGGCTCATTGATAAGATTTTAAGTCGAATTTGTTAAATTAAAATCTTAAAATCCACCTCTACTGGTAATGTACCTATTGTATTTGAAGTTTTGAACTGAATTTGGTATATTAATGGCAGTAAGTTGCGTGTTTTTCACTTGTTTTAGACCTAAGAAGCGAAATTTCAATTAGAGGCCTAAAATCTAAATAAAATT
>NW_006245583.1:0-476 GCF_000226075.1 Solanum tuberosum
CTTGATGGAATTCATGTTTAGAAAGAAAATGAGTTTTTATGATTTATATGTTCCTCATGTTGATAGCATTTAGTATGAGTTGCCTATATGCTTGATGAGATGAATTGTTGAATACACTTTAATGTGCTTTTGAGAGTAATTGCATAATTTGCTTGATGATGTTTAGTTGTGCATGCTTTGAGTTGGAGAAGGTAGTTCTTCCTATGAATATTGAAATGATGAAGTTTTTATGCATAATGGGTTGTTAGATGTAATTCCTTCTTCCTTGTGTTGCATTGAGTATGTTAAAATGGACTTGATGTTTCCTTCTTTGAAATGTGCATTATTTGATGTTTCATGCATGATGGGCTACTATTCTTGAGTCTTTGATTCCATGAGGTGTCTAGATCGTCATTCGGTGATGAATGTTCCCAAGGGGGAGATAACGTAACACACGGAAGACTAGTAGGTGAAACTAGAGTCTTACGTGAGAGTTT
>NW_006245584.1:0-476 GCF_000226075.1 Solanum tuberosum
TTAACTAGGGCAAGGACAATGAACGTCAAAATACAAATAATAATAATAAAAACAATATATGTTTTATTGTGACTTTCTTAACTTTGCTTACCAATGTTTGAAGGGATGTCACGTTCGGATAGGTAGTTAGATTCTCCCCGATTTTTAATGTAAATCCCGTTGCAAGATTCGATACATGTTCCAACTACATATTTTTTTATCATTTTTTACCGCGCACATGTGGTTTACGTCTCGGTGTCACCTGCAAATTAAATCATTTTAATGATCATGCATAAAGAGTCGATCTCACTATTAATTCTAATATAATATTTTTGAGCTAACCTGCAATGGTTCTTCATTTTCTCTTAATTTCTTCGTTATTTCAGGAACTTCCCCATATACAAGAAATTTGTAAACCTCTATCAAAGATCGAAACATTTTGTTTGTCTCCAAATGATGGCAGACCTGTTTGCCGACAATTATAGAATATTTATTTT
>NW_006245585.1:0-476 GCF_000226075.1 Solanum tuberosum
TATTCAAATGAGACCCTTATGAGATGAGTGTGTTCTAAAATGCTTGAGTAGTAATTATCATCTGAAATATAGTATGCGGTATGATGTTATGAGCCTTTGGTAATAGAAGTGCCCAAAATTAGAAGAATGCATTTAGAGGTATAGAAATCTAAAGTAGAGAAATAGTACTGAAATAATTTATGTTGTTGCAATCATGTGCTCAGTAGGTCATTAATGACGAGTTTTCCTTTATGTGTAGGCTAAAGAATAATAATTTTGTATGGATTTCATGATAGGAGATAGAGGAATAGTTATACGTCATGATGAGTTAGAGTACACTTTTACCATAAATGAGTTTATGTCAATGTGTTACTGTGTTAGCGAAGACCTACTATAGTTGTTGAATAGAAAAGCAGAGTATTCATGAGGTGATATATCTAATCTAGGCTTATGATTTTTGCAAGTCAGAGTCCCAGGGTATTTAGAAGGTTATAGAA
>NW_006245586.1:0-476 GCF_000226075.1 Solanum tuberosum
GAGTCAACAGAAATCCTACACTGATGTTAGGAGAATGACGTTAGAGTTCGAAGTAGATGACGGGGTATATTTGAAAATTTCACCCACGAAGGAGGTTATGA
Source organism: Solanum tuberosum (assembly GCF_000226075.1). Classification (NCBI taxonomy): domain Eukaryota; kingdom Viridiplantae; phylum Streptophyta; class Magnoliopsida; order Solanales; family Solanaceae; genus Solanum; species Solanum tuberosum. Next base: position 102 of record NW_006245586.1, read on the forward strand.
GGTTTGGTAAGAAGTGGAAACTCAGTCCCCGGTATATTGGACCTTATCGCATAGTCAAAAGGGTTGGCAATGTGGCTTATGAATTGGAGCTACCACAGGATTTAGCAGTGGTTCATCCGGTATTTCACATCTCCATGTTATAGGAGATCCTTCATTGATCCTACCAACTGAAAGTATTAGGATCAAGGATAGCTTATCTTATGAGGAGGTTCCGGTTCAGATTTTCCACTACCAAGTTCGTAGGTTAAGAACGAAAGAGGTAGCCTTAGTCAAGGTCCTTTGGAAGAACCAATTAGTTGAGGGAGCTACTTGGGAATCCGAGGAGGACTTGAACAAGATATATCCATATCTTTTTTAATCCGGAGGAAATGCAGA
>NW_006245587.1:0-475 GCF_000226075.1 Solanum tuberosum
GAAGCTTCATAAATTACGGATATCTGATTCTCATTTCAATAAGATATATAAATAAATCTTTAATTTTTGTGATTTTAAAATGTTAAAAGGTTGCTAAAAAGTGAGAAATATTTTTTTAAAAGTAAGACTATCAATTTGAAATGAAAAGTATTGCTACATTATAGGTTTTATACTTGCTTAATTTTACTTTAACAATAGAGTATCAATTATCAATAAATAGTGGAAGTGTAATCATTTTTATATATTTTTTCTAGTATCTTATAAGGTGGACCCCATGACAATTTGCATTGCTGGTTTTCAGTCATCGATTTTGATGGTTCTTTTTTTTTATCTTCCAAGACAATTAATTAGTTTTAAAAAGGAAAAAAATGAAAAGAATCAAAATAGGAAACATAAAAAAAAAAAAACTTTCTTTCAGGTGGTTCAATCACACTGATATAGAAAAGAGAAAAAATCTTCCTTTTTTCTACTTTAT
>NW_006245588.1:0-475 GCF_000226075.1 Solanum tuberosum
AGTTAGTTGATATAATACTTTTGATTTTTTATGAGTAAGTGAAAACTGTTCTCTAACATCACTTTTTTTTCTTCTTTTTTTTCGTTCACTTTTACATTCTATAAGAACTTAAAGAATTAATGATTTGAAAATTGATTTAGAATAAATAATTAGTGTTAATCATAATAACATAAAATAAATATGAGTTTGTTTAAAAATGTTCACTTTGCATTATATAATTATTTTTTAAAATTATTAGTAAAAAGGGAATAATATGACATGACATTCATTAGGAGAGAGAAATATGTTTTATTTTTTTGTATCAAGTATATTTTGAGGAAAATATGCAAAGTTGGGTGGTGTTATAGTCCTAAAACAAACAACAGTGATATTATTAGGTATTTTTCCAAATATCGATGACTATCTAGGGAAATTATCTCGCTTACTGGCACTAATTTTCGAATTTTCATTAAAAAATAATTTAAATATAAAAAAA
>NW_006245589.1:0-475 GCF_000226075.1 Solanum tuberosum
ATTACACCTCTAAGATTAACGACTAAGCAAATACATCATGGTTGTTCGGACTTGGCCTGTTCAACTATCTTTGTACAATGTTGAACATCTAAAGTAAACAACAGCAGAGACGGACTGTGATTCTTCAACTTCATTAACTGCGAGCAACCTTGTCATACAGATCACGAGGCCAATTCTGATTCAAATTGCTTGCGAGGAAGTTTGCGATCTGCAGAACCAAATTCACATCAGTTATCACAAGATGTTATTGTTAATTAAAAGAAGTTTGACTTAATATATGATGAGAATCATTGTCCAATATATGTTCTCAGAGATGTACTAGACAACATCTTCACTAGGCTGCTGTTTTTATCTGATTTAGTTAAAGAGATTTAGAAGCAAAAGCAGATCTGTGAACACCTGGTTCATGATAGGTCTCACATGTAATCGAAAAACTAACATTACATCTAAATAAGAGGAATGTCTTCCTCTTATT
>NW_006245590.1:0-475 GCF_000226075.1 Solanum tuberosum
AAAAAAAAAAAAACTATTCTTTTAGCCCTTTAAGCTACTGCTGCTGCTGTCTTTTTGGGGTGCTTATCCCGATGAAAATAACTTCCATTTCAGTCGGTTTAAAGGAGGTCGACTCGAAGAGGAAAATGCAAGAGATGAGAGTCCATTGGACTCATTCGGATGTCACATACAACAAACAAAGAAGAGAAAAAAAAAAGTAAATTAGCAAAGTGAACAATTTTTAGATAATTAAGGAAAGCACACATCTCATTCAGCTTTAAGCACAAATAATTTGTACGATCAAACAAAGCTAGCATTTTTTTTCAAATTTTAACTTAAAATGAACAATTTCAATTAAAATAGAAAAAAAAACTAGTACCACAATATGGGGAGCTTATCACATGATACTTGCAGAAAGGTTTGTAGCCAAGAATTAAGGCATGCAGACTTCAACTAGCATGTATAATAATTAATGATAGAAAGAGTACATTCCATA
>NW_006245591.1:0-475 GCF_000226075.1 Solanum tuberosum
CGACAGACGGCAAAAAATACAGCCCCAGATGCTGATTTGTCCTTTAACTTGGCCATATAGTCCTGTCGAGGCCCAACATATCTCAGTCAAATACAGACACAGAATGCATAAAAGAAAAGTTACAAAAATTGTATGGCGTACTTCAATTGCCGTTGGGAAAAGGGAAGATTGTCTCGGTTCAACCACAGGCAGCTTGTGTTTGCATATCCTTTCCCATATTGTGCTTGAACCCATTGAGATTGAATGTCCCTGAATATTTTCATAGCCCAAAATTATGCTCACAGAAACCAATGCCGAGCAGATGTCAATTTTCATTATGTCTAGATCCTTACCAAAGTTTTCCAGCAGCCAATGCATTGCTCCAAAATGTAATATGAAGGAAAAAATACAAGAAGGCCATCTGGTACAACGCGAGCGAAATTGACTGAAACATAAAATTAAAAAGAATAGCATCCATCAAAAACATTATCTGGAA
>NW_006245592.1:0-475 GCF_000226075.1 Solanum tuberosum
TCGTTTTGGAAATCTTACTGTAGTTACTAACCCATTTAGGAATCAGGCCCGATTGAACAACATTGGGGGTCTAAAGTGAAACTGAAGAGAGGGATCCTAATATTTTATTTTTTCATCATATATACTTTTATTTAAAATCTATTTTTCTAGCTATTTTTAGATGCGAAGTCATTAGGTACTGTTTTTTAATCAATTTGTTTTAATAATTCTTTTTCAAATGGTAATATAGCTAATTCATGAGATATTGTTGATCTTAAAGAAGATTTAAACAATTTTAATTTCGAAAAAAACTTCTTTCGGCTGAGGTAACGATTACAAGAACTGTTAACATTATTCTATAAGCAATATGTGTATTTGGAAAAGAATCAAGTCTTTTTATTTGATTGAGTATTTTCGTTAGATCATTATCTTCTACTTGTATTGTTTCCTTTAACACTTCTAATTCAAAAAATAAATCTAAACCATCAATATCATA
>NW_006245593.1:0-475 GCF_000226075.1 Solanum tuberosum
TGTGGCTAAGTGTCAAAATTGTCAACAAGTAAAGTATAAACATCAAAGGCCTGCAGTTTCTTCAGAGAATGCCAATTTTGGAATGGATGTGGGAAATGATAGCCATGGATTTTGTGGTTGGTCTTCCCAAGACTTTGGGAAAGTTTGATTCTATTTGGGGGGTGGTTGATAGATTGACTAAGTCAGCCCATTTTATTTTGGTAAGAATAGAATATAATGTTGAACAATTGGCTAAGGTTTATGTGAAAGAGATAGTGAGGTTGCATGGGGTTCCCCTTTCTATCATCTCAGACCGTAGTACTCAGTTTACCTCCAAGTTGTGGAGGAAATTACATGATGAATTGGGCACACAACTCACTTTTAGTACCGCTTTATATCCACAGACGGACGGGCAGTCAGAGAGGACTATTCAAGCATTAGAATACATGTTGAGGGTATGTGTAATTGATTTTGGAGGAAATTGGGATAAGTTCTT
>NW_006245594.1:0-475 GCF_000226075.1 Solanum tuberosum
ATCTCAAAGGTCCTTGTTCCTGAAAATGCTAGTCATAAGCTAACATATCTTCCTAGGGAAGTGAGTCATAGATAGTTTTCTTGCTGATTTACAAGTAACAACAAGAAAATACTTACTAGTTTGATTTCCCTTAGAACCTTGAGCCACTCCAATCACTTTTTTTGCCTTTCTAGATTCAAACGGACCTGCAAATTTAAGTGCAAGTAAAAAAAATCAAGACTTCAATTCAACTAACAAAAAGAAGTTGCATAAATAAAATAAAATAGTAGTATCACTTCTTTGGGAAACTCGAGGCACTTCAATCACTTTTTTGGACTTATCAAATTCCAATGGACCTGCAAATTTTGATGGAAGTCAACCAAAATAAGAAGTTTATTCCCATTAGTAACAAAAAGAATACAAAGGAGATTAAGTAGAGAAAGCTAAGCAAAATTTCTTAATCAAACAGATTAACCAGACTAACTCTTTTGCAAAT
>NW_006245595.1:0-475 GCF_000226075.1 Solanum tuberosum
AATTATAAGTTGATTGATAATGAATGTTATGATTGTTTATTAATAGTTACTTCGTCCTATATTAGTTGTCATGATGTTCACTTCTCAAGAGGAACTGATTTTTAAAGTTAAATTGGAGTAAGCTAAAAGTATACGAAAAGTAGTACTATAACTTATGTATATTTTTTCTTATATCAATATGATATAAAATATATGTTAAAATGTAGGTCAAGATTAACATAATTTGATTATCAAAAAATAAAAATTAAGAATTATTTTGAAACGAAAGGAGTATAAATTAATGAATGCGGTTTACAAATAGTAGTTGTTTTTAACGCCAGTGATAATGTACATGAAAAATCCAGCGGCAGAACTTTCCACACTTTATGGGTCAAATCTTTAATTTATCTTTAATTTGACCCATAAAGTGTGGACAAAAGAGTTTTATTTGGACTAACCAAATAATACTATTCTATAATTTATCGTAACAACAATA
>NW_006245596.1:0-475 GCF_000226075.1 Solanum tuberosum
ATACTGAGGTGGATGTTGGGACAGACCCCGCAACATCTTGATAAAGCAAAACTAAGAGAACAAAATAACCGAGTCCTCCGGAAAGCAAGGAGGTTCACCACTGACTCTGGAGTGCTCAGCTGGATCAACGACGTGCTGGATGCTGATCCGGGGTACCTGTGTCTGCATCGTCATAAGATGCAGGCCAACTGGCATCAGTACATTGAATGTACGAGTATGCGAGATGGAAGGCTAAACAACAACTCAAGCTTGGAAGGAAAACAAAGGAGCTCTTACCTTGGCTCTGCTCGACTCATGAATAACCGAACTCAATATAAAGCAATAAGACACATGCAATATATAAAGCTTGTAAAACTCTTAAAACATGACGTAAAAATCATATTTATAATATCATGAAAATATCATGCTTCCTCTCAAGGTCTACTTGTGCAATGCATGAATGAAGTCCCATACCCCCATCCACACTAAGCAGAAC
>NW_006245597.1:0-475 GCF_000226075.1 Solanum tuberosum
CTCAATAAACTCACTTCCAATTTTGAGAAACATACTCTTAGCCTTCAGAATAAACACCATGTGCATCCAGAAAACTCCCACAAAAACACCAATCATGTGACTTCCTCCAATACCTACAAAAATAAACCTGTCCCTGAACCTGTTCCATTTACAGTCATTCAGTCTTATGCTACCAGGTTGAGAGCCAACCAAGCCAAGAATGAAGTTCTCATTGAGCTATCTGTCCCAAAAATCACTACTAGACAAGGTCTTTCTGCAGTTATCTTCAAAAAGGATGATTACATGGTAAATCTAGCTGCTAGATGTAGATTTAATTTAGTGGGAGAATTCACCCACACTATGCCTAAAATTGAGCTCATTCCCCAAAGCTTCATCCTCCAAACTCAGTTAACCGAAGGAGACAAGATAGCTCATTTCAATGTAAGGCACATTTATATAGATCTTGATTATGAGGAGGACCATGTCTTTGTATGGA
>NW_006245598.1:0-475 GCF_000226075.1 Solanum tuberosum
ATCATTCTCATCTTTAGCTTATCTTTTATAGACATGGAGAATCACATCCTTGTCTTCCTATAAAGGCTAATGGGTAGTCTCCTCTTCTCTTGCTTATATGGTCATGGATACTCGCTTCCATGTCCATCTTATGGGACACAGGTATTCACCTACATGCCTAACATCATATGACACGGGTATTCGCCTCCACATCATTTCATTACAAGATTCGGGCATTCACCTCCACATCTTTCAATAAGGGATCATGGGTAATCGCCTCCATGTCCAACATTAGGGAATAAGGGTAGTCACCTCTTACTCTCTTTTAAAGAATATGGGGAATCGCCTCATATCCTTCTCAATTAGAGGTTAAGGGTAATCACCTCTGGCCTCATCAATTTCTAAGTCTTTTAGCCTAGATTCATTTTAGGTAAGAAATCCTTTCAACCTAGAATCATTTAATGTGAGAAAACCTTTCACATTCATAACATAAGCA
>NW_006245599.1:0-475 GCF_000226075.1 Solanum tuberosum
TTATTGGTGAACTTTGTTTAAATTGTATTTGAAACTTTCTAGATATAAAAAGAAATAATAATAATAATAATAATAATAATAGCAACAGTGTAATCTTAGTTAAATTTTGAGAGGGTGATGTGTATTAACCTTATCCGTGAAGATAGAGAATATTTTCGAAAGACTCTTAGCTCAACTAAAAAAATACAAGTTAAGTTTAGAAAAGAAATACACTAATGAAAAAGTCATATTGAGAATAAAAAAAGAACAATGCTATTTATTTAACATTTATTTAAATTATATTTGAAACTTAAAACTAAATCGACTAGAACAATATACACCTATTATTATACAATGATACATTATTTTGAGAAGATAAGTTCGAGTCAAATCTAACAATTCTCAAAGTACTTGATTAAGAAGAAATTTAAGGTGAATTAGTGAAGTTAATTTTGTTTATATTTAATATAGGTAATCAACCAAAATTAGTTAAACA
>NW_006245600.1:0-475 GCF_000226075.1 Solanum tuberosum
AGCTTTTAGTCCAACTCTTTAGTGCAGTGTTGGTCCTTCAAACTCCCATTTCTAAATAAGAGTAACTAGATAATGTTGTTGTCACGACCCAAAAATAGACGTGATGGCACTCGTCTTATCCTACCAAGACAAGTCAGCCTAACACTCACCCATTACAATAAAATGCGGAAATTTCATAATTTACTCAAAAATACCCCCCAAAATCTGGTTGTCACGTGTACAAGCCTCTAAAGTATTACAATTGAATCAAAAGAAAATACAAGTCTCATATGACAAAGTTTGTAGAATAGAACAAGATCATAAACAGGAGTAAGAAGGTCTGCTAAGTTGACAAACAACTACCTCACAAATCTCCAAGAAGCCTCGGAAAAGAAGAAAATAATCACAAAGGTCCGGGCTAATAACCTACAAAAAAATGTAGCAGCAAGGGGTGAGTTCCAACCACACGGTACTCATCAAGTACACCTCTAAACAC
>NW_006245601.1:0-475 GCF_000226075.1 Solanum tuberosum
AATCTCCTCCTCCAATGGTGGATACTGAGTCACTTAGAGAAGGGACACAGGACTCAAAAGCTACACACCCTCGATGATAATAATTCTCTCAAGGGTTTGAATGATATGCTGTTTTGGACAGATTTAGAAAATAGGAGAACTAGAGGAAAATGGGCTCAGATTTTCTCCGAGTTGAGAGAAGAAAATATCCAGTGGATGCTCGACCGTTTCATCTCGAAAGATGCTATAGTACGGGGCGACAGAAAACTTGTGCTTCCTCTACCAGGTATTCGAGATATACGCCCATATGCGCCCATCCGGGTCCTGAGGCACTTCGGAAGAAGACAAACTACACCTCCAGAAGCATACTACCGTATCTATGTGTTCGACATTGGGGATGATAGAGTGCCTGATGCTTCAGAGATGCTAAGAGAATGGAAAAGAGCAGTGCGAATGAGCAATGACACCATCGCCGCGGACCGATTCAATGCTGGGT
>NW_006245602.1:0-474 GCF_000226075.1 Solanum tuberosum
TATTTTATTTGATAAATTTATTTCATAAATATTATTTCTTATAAATATTAAATATATCTTATAAATATTACTACGTACTTTCTCTTCTTTTTTTTTACGTCAAATAAATATTGTTCTTAAAGGTTAACTCAATTTTTCTAATTAAATATAATTTCTGTTATTGCGATAAATATTTTTCGTACATTTTTAAAATTAGGAGGCTTAATTAATTAATGAGTTACTAATTTATATTAATCATATTTTTAGAATGACTAATTTTATCAAATAAGCTAGTCTTGCAAAATAATTATTTTTTAATTCAATAAATTATGGCTATTTAATAAAGAAGAGATTATAATTTTAATAGATTTAATTTGAGCAAAACTTGGCAATCCAAGTCTTTTTAATTCAGCCAATCCGCGTGCGCCACGTAGGAAACATATGGATTGTGGTTTCTTTAGCTATAATCTTGACCATCCAATTTAATCTAAGGGC
>NW_006245603.1:0-474 GCF_000226075.1 Solanum tuberosum
CTTTAAGATAAAACCAAACAAAAAGAAATTGGCCCACATCTTGACAATGGCCATTCATACAATAAAGAGACCGACACATTCTTTACAATGGCCATTCATACAATAAAGAGGCCGACACATTAATATGGCCTTTTTATTCCATTATATAAAGTAGTTTGGCCTCATTATATGTGGCCGACACCTTTATCAAAGTAGCTTCAATTATTTTGGCTTCTTATGACACCAAGTATGCTAATAGCTATACTTTTTTCTTTTCCTTTGCCAGCTGCACTCGCACTGGAAGATTCTTTGGTTTGTTTTTGATAATTTTGTAGGATAGCTTCAATGTCGATTTCTTCATCACTATCCACATTTTGTCCTTCACCTGCTAAACAAGTTTCTTCATTTTCATCATTGGTATGACTGGATGATGCCATGGAAGTATCATCTTTTAATTCGACATCAAGATTTTTCATTAAATCCCTTTTCACTTCC
>NW_006245604.1:0-474 GCF_000226075.1 Solanum tuberosum
TTATATGTGAACCAATGATGATGAAACTTTAAATTGATATCATTTTAGAATTTTGGGATATGTTTTCTTTCATGTTCTATTTAGTGTGTTTTAATTGAGCTACAAGTATGTATTCTGTTATAATTTTCGATATAAATATATGAAATTTTTTAATGCTTTTAATACACTTTTTTTTTCTTTGTATATTAATATTTTTCAAGTTTAAAATAGTAAAGAAATTATTTTAAAATTTTAAAATAGAACGAAATAAAAGATGAAAATTATAGAATGACATTAATTTTAGAGGAAATCTTTTCATCCTTAATTAAATGTCTTGAGTTTAAGTTGTTAGAAAGAAAAGTTACTTGTAAAGAGCAACAAAAAGTTGTTTCTTTAGTATTATTTCATATGTTCCAAAGCACTACCAAGTCCTTGGATTTCAATCTTTATCATGTTAACAAGTCTCAAACAGTTATACAAACACATGCATATATA
>NW_006245605.1:0-474 GCF_000226075.1 Solanum tuberosum
ACGAGCTGAACAAAAAGCAGGGGACAAACATGAAGGATGGAAAGAAGGAGAAATTTATTGCTCTGAAAAATTCACAAAATGATGCGACTCAGGAAGAGGATGAAATGGCCTATGTTACTAAAAGGTTTCAGAAAATCATCAAGAAACATGACGTCTTTCAAAAGAAGGCTTCGACCAGCAGAGAAGCAAACGCAAATGACCTTTGTCATAAATGTGGCAAACCTGGTCATTTTATGAGGGACTGTCCCAGCCAGAAGCAAGAAACTCAGAACTTCAGACCTCGCAAGAGGGACCTGGTCCCAGACAGTGCTCGGAGAAAGGCTCATGCTGATCAGTTGGTGAGAAAAGCCTTTGCTGTATGGGGAAATGATTCAAGTGAGTCAGAAGAAGATGCAGAAAGTTATGAAGATGTTTCAGTGATGGCTATTAAAGATGATAAAAATGTCTTCAATTCCATCTTCTCATTAATGGCAA
>NW_006245606.1:0-474 GCF_000226075.1 Solanum tuberosum
TAAATAATAAAATTGAATCAATTGTTTTCTAATTGAAGATATTTATGAATTAAAAATAATTTGTAGTAAAATTAAGATATATCGTTTAATCAATTTTATATTTAAGCCTTTGGATTTAACAAAGTAAAATAATTATTTGTATTAATGGAGTAATAGTCATAATTAAGTTGCAAGTGACTTTAATTTGATCAAATGAGTTACATACTCAATTAAAACACTTTTAAAAAAAATAAAAAATTTAAATTAGTAAAAAGACTTTATCTATATATAATTATTCTATGTGATATCACGACCCTAATTCACAATAGGATTTATGCTTGCATCGTCAGTTGCCTTTTCATAAGATATAGTTCGTCGTTGTGATATTATTCTATGGTTTCAATTTGTTATTTCCTATAGGAAGTACTTGAAAAAATTATTTGTGAGTTGTCACTTGTAATCGTAAACAAGTGTAGCCAAGTTTATTGTATATTC
>NW_006245607.1:0-474 GCF_000226075.1 Solanum tuberosum
TAAGTCTTTGATAAACATTTATAGTTATGTCTTCTTCATTTTTTTACTATCATATATCTTTTCAAAATAACATGTTTGTACTTTTTCCTGTTTATATGTAATCTCAAATGATTAGAAAATTCATGTACTTAACTATTACAGAGATACAAAATTTATGCAAAAGTAAAAATAAAATAGAAAATAATGTAAAGTAAAGATTAGTGCAAATGTTACATTGAATTTTATTGTATTAGAATTCATATTTATTTTTTATTGTGCAAATCCTCACTTGGTGCTGATGGCTCAACTAGTTTCTACTGCATTACCTGCATTCATATGCATTATCTATCACAAGTATAATTGGTTGTTGTTTGCACCCGCCGTTCTTATGTGGAGACGGTTGTATTATGTTTGTTGTTTGTACCTTCCAGGCTTATGGGGGTCCGATTAGGTTATTGCTTGACTATAATTGTTTATATTGTGCTGGGTTGATTG
>NW_006245608.1:0-474 GCF_000226075.1 Solanum tuberosum
ACTGAAAAATTATGGCCCAAAATGAGTGAGAAAGTCAACCAAAGTAGGTCCCTTTTAAAGGGATTAATATCAGCTTGTTCCAACCATTTTTACTTTGCCAAAAATATGATTTCTAGAGCTTTCTCTCTTCTCTCTCTTAGCTTCATACAACAGCCATTAAATACCATTAGGGTTCTTGAATATTAGGGAGTTCAAGCTATTGAAAGGTATAATTTAAGACAAGTTAAGGAGGACAACCTTTACCTTGAAGAATTCAATTCTTAGAAAGTAATAGTTCTGTCCAGCAAGGTATGCTACTGCAATTTTCTCCCTCTTGTGCTTGAGTAAATTAGGACACTTGGTATGTGTTAGTGAATTGGAAATTGTTACTTTTACATGCTGTAATATTGGGGTGGATGTTTTGGTGATTAGTGCATGTTGGTATGGAGGGGATTCCTTTTTAACTTCAGTCATGAGCTTGCTTGAGCACCTTAA